>NC_041049.1:60523934-60823934 GCF_900634775.1 Gouania willdenowi | reverse complement strand
TTTGTGTTTTGTGTGACACCAACTACGCGGAGGAGTCAGTGCGGTCATAAAATCTGAGCTTTGCATTTAATTGGCCTGGCGGACTCCTCCGGACTCCGTTTTGCGAGTCTCCGCCTGAGTATGTTTGAGCCATAATAAGTAGTTAATACATGTCTTAATAAGTAGTTAATACATGTCATAATAAGTAGTTAATACATGTCCGTTTGAATGTCCAAATGTTTATGCCTCTGTCCATCCACTCTTTTCATCCATGTCATCGCGGCAAGTCACATGTGCAGAATGACCGGAATTAACTTTAATCGGAATTAAACGTTTACAAGATAGAGGAATTATTTAATTTGGAATTAAAATTGGAATAAACCAGCCACCTAATTTGGACTTAAGTTGATTTCGTAATTACATTTGCATTAGGAATTAAGTGTTTAGAAGGTCATTTTAAAGAGGATTTAACTGTTATTCTGAATTAAAGGGGAATTTAAGCTCCCATGTAAACGTGGCCATTGTTCCGTTCTGGAGGTTGCCACTGACTGTCCGTGTTGTTGATGGAGCCTCTGCTGAAAACTTGGCAGCTTCTCCAGGCTAACCTCAGAAAGCTTCTGGATGTGTGCGCGGTGCCTGCCATCGTGTTGGCGTTTGGAGGGATCTGTTCCAGCTTGTGTGGGCGGCCTCGATGAAGAAGCACCAGTCAGTCCCACACTGCCTTGCCCACTGGCACGATCTAAATTCTCCTTTTTATCATCGCTCAAAGCCTGAGCTGACATGGTGCCCAGGCACACCACAACAATCCATGCCCAGTACACCCAGCCTATAGTTCCTCCCTCTGTCTCTCCTCCCATCATCTATCTCTCACGCTCAGCCTGAACGACTCCAGAGAAAAGACTCTCTGTTCAGCCACAACACACTGCTCATGTCCCTGTGAGGCTGTTTGTTGTCCTCTTATAAGGAGGAGGAGGGGGAGGAGGAGGGAGCCCAGCTCAGAAAACAAGCCCTCTTCCTTTCAGTTCAGATAACGGCCCATTCTGTTTTATGTTTTATGTCCAGGGACCAGCTTGTGTGTGTGACTGGGCTTGGCTGGTGTCAGGGTACTGTTTGGAGGGCGCCCACAGCTGCATTTAAAGAGTCTGCCTCAGCCATCATCTTGTGAATGAGCCTTTTTAGTGTTTGCATTGGCACTGTGTGCACTCTCTGTGAAATTCTAATGGAGAAATGAGTTGCAGCGATAAGACTGATTAAAAGTGTGCTTGGCTCTCTGTTTGCAGAATAACTCCATATCGCCATCGGAAAGTTTACGCACAGCCAGTGAGAAGCATCGCAGCTCCTCCGACTACAGCTCGGACTCCAAGAAACGCAAAGTGGAGGAAAAAGACAGCATGAGTAGATACGTAAGTCACTAACAGAGTCAATGAATCAGAGCAGTTTGCTTAAAGGGATCCTCCACTGTGGATCTATGCCTAACAAAATGCATTATTTTGCCTTCAGTCCATTGAAAATAGTAAACAGGGCTCTTATTTTGAAGTTAACATGAAGTTTTGTCAGTAACACAATGGAGGGCTACGGAAATGTCTGAAATGTGTTTCTGCGAGTTTTATGGATCAAATGACCACATGTTGACATTCTATTTGGTCACATTCTCACCTAAAATGTTTTCCAGATTTTCAAAAGTGGAGAATCAACAGAGATATTTAGCCTCAGTGTGATTCAGGTTTTTGTTCTTTTGGGTTCCAAATGCATCTTGGGAAACTTAGCTTAACATGCTAATCATACATATAGTATATAGTAGACAGTATATACTTATTGAGTCTATAGTGGATAGTTCAGAGTGTGACATTTCGAATACAGTCCTTTGATTTGATTTGACCAAGAAAATGAATACTCGTGAGCGTATTTCCTGAAATGGGAGGGGCTTAATTCCACAGACTGTCCTCGTCTTCACCTTGTGGATCCACATCTTTCGCACATTTTTAACAGACTTGTTTGATCTGTTTGCAGGACAGCGATGGAGAGAAAAGCGACGACCTGGTGGTAGATGTTTCTAATGAGGTGAGCTACATCAACCAGAGGTTATTGTGGGTTTTATTGACCACTTCCATTAGCCCTGGCAAAAAAATGAAAAAAAGTATAATGTTTTTTGTTGTTTTTTAAAGAGGCGGTAATTTTGTTTTAGTTTATTTTCTTCATGTGTACCTATGAAGTAATTATGATAAATGTTTGTAGGTATACTTTGTAGTTGAATTATTCTACCTTTTTTAAATTTGATGTTTTTATTATTTTGTAATTGTTTGCTAATCATAAAAAAATTTTTTGGTGATCAACTTTTTATTCATGTGTGGTTAGTGATTACAGTCAAATGTGTAGTTTACTACACACTATTATGCACACATTTTCCCCCCTTTTTAATGCCACAAGTCCATTCCCCTTGCGATGGGCATATTGATACATATACACAAATGGGTTAAATACACATAGATATCAATCCCTTAGATAATAAATATATGAATAATAGCAATAATATTTAAATTAAAAGAAACTAAACAAAAAATAAAGAAAACAAAATAAAGAAAACCTTGTCCAGATTCCCTCAATATATAGAATTATGCAATAACAATATGTAATGTTATGTATATATTGCTATTTCTGTGGATGTCTTTGATGGAGGAAATCAGCACCTGCTTTGTATTGTATTTATTACAGTACAATATATTGTTATAAAAATCTTTTCTTGTGTGTTTTTCCAGGATCCTGCCACTCCACGGGCAAGTCCCGCCCACTCACCACCTGAAAATGGCATTGACAAGCCCCGCCCACCAAAGAAGGACACGCCCAACAGTCCGGCATCAGTGGCGTCCTCTGCCAGCACCCCATCCTCAAAGGCAAAAGAGATCAGTCATGTAAGACCTGATGGGGGCTGAGGACTAATTAGGGCAGAATGGGAATGGTGGGGGGTGGTGGGTGGGGCTGAGAAAGCAAAGTGATGTGTGCAAATATATGTAGGATGTTCTCCACAGTGGATTAGGAATGGCTGTCTGTGCTTTAAATGCATGACTACACGTCAGGGATATTATTGTCCTGCATCAGGATCAGTCAGGTCTGCTCAAAGTATTTAACTATTCCCGGGTTTTTCCTTCTGCTTTGCTAAAAGATTAAAGCACAAGCAGTAAAGGGGATGAAAACAGCTTCAACTCTATTGTGACCCTAATATGTTTGAGAATAAATAGCAGTTTATGGCTCTGCAGGACAACGAGGCTTGTCAGAATTAGATTGGATTATGTTCAGTCTGCTTTCTGGGATTGTGATTGTGTTTGCTGTCTCGCTCCTTCCACAGAATGACAAATCCTCCACGCCTGGCCTCAAATCCAACACTCCCACTCCTCGGAATGACGCCCCCACCCCTGGCACCAGCTCAACTCCTGGGCTCAGGCCCATCCTGGGCAAACCACCAGGCATGGAGGCTCTGGGTTGGTAGCGTTTTATTCATTGTCTTTATCCTCTCCCAAGGCTACATTTTTGCATCTCCATATCCGTATCGTTCTTTTGTAGCAGCCCCAGCTCTGCGGACCCCCCTGTCCATCGCAGGATCCTACCCGACCCCCTTTGCCATGATGGGCCATCATGAAATGAACGGAGGCCTGACGAGTCCAGGGGTTTACGCCGGCCTGCATATTTCTCCACAGATGAGCGTTGCAGCTGCTGCGGCGTACGGCCGCTCTCCCATGGTAACAAAGCTGTGTTTCACACGACAAAACTAAGAACCATGTTGGACTTTGACATTCATTCCATTGTGATTTGTTTCAGGGTTTTGATCCTCACACACACATGAGAGCACCAGGCCTTCCTGCCAGCCTTACGTCCATATCTGGGGGGAAACCGTACGTTTAATACCTTCAAATATTTTAATGCTTGGAATGCTGAGATTTTATGTATTTTAAGATTTTCTTTAAGACCACAAAATATGCATGTTTTACATGTAATGTTATACTGTATGTCTCATTGGGGTTGTAAATATGTTCACATGCTTAAACATGAACAAACCAAACCAAGAACCACTTAAAGTTAAAGCTGCCACCAACGATATTAGATCAAATCAGAGCTAACCCTAACCCTAATCAATGAAAATATAGGTTTTAATATTTATGGTGTGGTTATCTGAGCCAGTGTATTCCTCAATTTAATTTTTTTAAATGGTAAAATGTGGGAAATCTTGATATGAAATATATTTTAATAATTGTCAACTACATACAGTATGTGTAGAACTGTATATAGAACTGTAACATGGTTCCCCAGTTTTGCGTTAAATTATAATTTAGATAATTAGAATCTTCATGGTAATTACAATTACAAAGTCAATTATCTATACTCAATCACAATTTAATTTCGATTATGACATCAACAGATTTTTAAAATTACAATTTCAATTATAATTACGCCATAATTGTTATTAATTATCAATTACACAAATACAATTATAACTGACCCCAACCCTGGTTGTGTAAAATCACATGATGGCTGTTTTGTGTTGAACAAACACTGTAAAGTAGTGACACTCACTAAAACTGTGGCTCCTCCTTCAGGGCGTACTCCTTCCATGTCAGCGCCGATGGCCAGATGCAGCCGGTTCCTTTCCCGCCCGACGCTCTGATTGGCCCGGGCATTCCACGTCACGCCCGTCAGATCAACACGCTGAGCCACGGGGAGGTGGTGTGCGCCGTTACAATTAGCAACCCCACTCGTCACGTCTACACCGGTGGTAAAGGCTGCGTCAAAATCTGGGACATCAGCCAACCCGGCAGCAAGAGTCCTGTGTCCCAACTGGACTGTCTGGTAAGAACTTCCTCTGATTTACATTCCACTCAACACCAACTTTGTGTAGAAAGAAACTGTTTATACAGAACCTCATTCCATTAACAATGGAGTAATCCTCTGGTATACACTGGTCGTGACAACTTGACAGCAAACGTATTAGTGCATAAATGCAGCGGATGCATGTAGTCAGCAGTTGTATGTACTATAGTAGATGGAAGGCTTTTGGCAACAACCGCTGAGTGCATTTCACAACACTTCCTGATCATTAGGATCCTGATACTGAAACATTCAGCTTTGTTTAGTTCTCCTTTGTGTTTTATTGATATACTGTTTTATTTCAAACAAATGCAATAATACAAAAAACAGTATTACAATAAACAAAAGATGTGATGCAGATGGTTTCCCTCCAAAAAATTTTTTTTCCCAAATACAATTAGATTACAATTATTTTTTACAATTACATTCTCAATTAGTAAAGTTAAATTACAATTAATCACAATTACTGAGCCTGAAATAAATAACCTAATAAAACTTAACCTTCCTCTTGTGTTAGCTTTTGATATTGGGTCCTAAATCAGCTGTAAAATACACTAAAAACAAATATCTATCATCTAATTTCTTTCCTATCTATTGATGACCTTGTTCGGCTTCCTAATCAATGAAAATATAGGTTTTAATATTTTTGGTGAGGGCATCTGAGCCTTTTTTGTGTCAGTATACCCTTAGATTTATACATTTTTTTTAAATGGTGAAATGTGAAAAAGCTTGATATGGAGCATAATTGTGAACTACATGTGTGTAGAACTGTACATAGAAGATTCTGACTGACAATTTCTATTAATTTTTTATGGCAATTACACTTACAAAGTAAATTATCTGAACTCAATTACATTTTAATTACGATTACAACACCTACAGATGAAAAAAAAAATTTAATTACAATTTTAATTACGCCATAATTGTAATTAATTATCAATTAAGCAATTACAATTATAATTGACCCTAACCCTTTGGTTTATTTATTATAAAACTTCTCCTGTTTCTAATTTCTGTACGTGTTCCCTGCTGCTCTGAACACACATCGATTTGCTTTGTCCTCTGTGCAACAGAACAGGGATAACTACATCCGCTCCTGTAAGCTGCTGCCTGATGGTCGCACATTGATCGTCGGGGGCGAGGCCAGCACGTTGACCATCTGGGACCTGGCCTCTCAGACACCACGCATCAAGGCTGAGCTCACCTCCTCTGCCCCGGCCTGCTACGCCCTGGCCATCAGCCCTGACGCCAAAGTCTGCTTTTCCTGCTGCAGCGATGGAAACATCGCCGTTTGGGACCTGCACAACCAGACTCTCGTTAGGTGGGAGGACAACAACTCATCCTGACAAACCAAAATGCTCTTGAGAGTCATCTTTTTTGAATTTTTGTTCTAATTTTCTGTAATTTTGTATATTTTTGAGTCGATTTTGTGCATTTTTTTTGTCTTTTTGTGTTATATGTATTCATTTTGTGTTATATGTAGTAATTTTGTGTACTGCTGTTGTCATTTTGTTCATTTGTATATACTTTTGTGTGTTTTTGCAGTATTTTCTGTGTTTTTTTTTTGTATCTTTTACTGTATTTTCCTGCAATGTTGTAATTCTTTGTATTTTCCTGTCATCCTGTGTATGTTTGTTGTTGACTTGTTTGTTATGATTGCATTTTTGTTGTTTTTTGTTTAAAATGTGTATTTATGTTGTCATTTTGTGTTTTTTGGAGTAATTTTTGTGTATTTCTGTTGTCGTGCTTGTTTGATCGCACTGCGGGTTTGCGGAGTCATCTTTTTGTGAACTTTTGTTCTCATTTCCTATAATTCTATACATTTTCTTCTTAAAGAAGGCGTTGACACATGTTTTTTTGCCGTTGATTGTAGGCAGTTTCAGGGTCATACGGACGGTGCGAGCTGTATCGACATCTCCCACGATGGCACCAAGTTGTGGACGGGTGGTCTCGACAACACTGTTCGCTCATGGGACCTGAGGGAGGGACGACAACTGCAGCAGCATGACTTCACTTCACAGGTAGAGCCATGAGATGGACTGGCTGCAAATTCCCAAAAATTGTATTTCAAGAAGTTGAAAGGAAAATACAGCCCGACATATTACACAAAATAACTCCCAAAACATACAAATTGACAGCAAAATGCACAAAGTACACAAAAAAATACACAAAATGACAACACTTAAACAAAACGAATGCAAAATCACAAAAAACAACACCACATTACAGGACAGCTCCAAAGACATACAAACTATCAACAAAATTACACAAAATGACAGAAAAATGACAAAAATACAGAAAGTGACCCCAAAAACACACACATAGACAACAAAAATCGGAATTAGAATCAAAATCAGAAATATTTTATTTATCCCTGGGGGAAATTATTTTCATTACCGAGGCTCAAAAAATATTACAAATAAAAATAATTAACACATACATAATTAAGACTGTTAATTAAATACGGATTAAATACAAGTTCACACATTACAGTAGAAAAATATAAAATAAGATAAATAATAATAATAATAATAATAATAATAATACAAATGTACAAAAATGCAGAAAATGACAGAAAAATACACAAAATTACAACAAGAACACAAAAAAATAACAAAAACCACACATATGAGTAAAAACTGACAAAACAACAAAACCACGAACAAAGACAAAAAAAATGACAAAACCCTTTTTTCCCCCTGAATTTATGCTCAGATGGGTCACTATTGTGAATGCTGACATGAATATTGATCATGTGACAGATACGATCACATTTTTGTGGCACCCGCTGTGATAGTGTTGCCCATCCCTGGAGTCGCACGGGTAATAGAGGACGTAATGTGAAGTTTTATGAACCTACACTCATGTTTCGTTCTCAGATCTTCTCCTTGGGGTACTGTCCGACTGGAGAATGGCTGGCTGTGGGGATGGAGAGCAGCAACGTGGAGGTTCTCCACCATTCAAAGCCTGACAAGTACCAGCTTCACCTGCACGAGAGCTGTGTCCTGTCTCTCAAGTTCGCCTACTGCGGTAAGAACCAACACACAGTAACATTCAACTTTAACTTCTCTGCACTTAAAAGTCCAGTATTATGCTGATTTTCACCCATCTCCATTTGTTCTAAGAACCCCAACAACATAGTATTTGAGGTTTATTTTCCCAAACTCACCTGTTTTCTGCAGTTTTAGCCTCTGAAAAGTCACTTTCAGAGCGCTCCTAAAAACAGGCTGTTTTTTGGCCTTCATGCATATGAATGAGTGGGCGTGAACTCACACACTGCTTCAGCGTGTGTTTATTTATCACAGCAGCAGCAGTAAATCATTAACAGTCTTCCCTCTCCTCTTCATATCTACTAACCACAGGAATAGTCCATTTAAGACGATAGTCCATTATTTTGTCCAACAGCTGCGTCGCATTGGGTCACAAACACGTCAGATTATCCCATAAAGGTGAAACAAGGCAGTATGACGGCTACTAAAAATGAAACTGATTGTGATCGCTGCTCGGCGTCACAGGGAAGTAAACTCTCAACTATCGGCTGAGTCAGCTGTTTCAAACACTCACGTGAGCTGCTACGCTGCTTTCTTTTCATCAGCGCAGTTTTGTCCAGTCACTGCATTGCATTGTGTCACAAACACATCAGATCATCCCATAAAGGCAATACAAGGTTGTGTAACGGCTACTAAAAGTGGAACTGTTGTGAGCGCTCTTCGGTTTATCTATGACCAGCCTGTCATTGCCCGATCCCATTAGATCTCGGAAGCTAAGCACATCTGGGCCTGGTTAGTAGTTGGATGGGAGACCACTGAGAATTCCAGGTGCCACAGTGGGGTGGCAGTCACCCAGTGGTATCTGTCATTGTGTCCTTGGGCAAGGCACTTCACCTACATTGCCTAGTATGAATGTAGTGTGTGAGTGAGTGTTGGTGGTGGTCAGAGGGGCTGATGGCGCACTATGGCAGCCTCGCTTCTGTCAGTCTGCCCCAGGGCAGCTGTGGCTACAATAGTAGTTTACCACCACTAAGTGTGGAGTGAAAGAATAATACCTTAATTCTGTAAAGCGACTTTGAGTGTCTATGATAAAGCGCTATATAAAATTGATGCATTATTATTATTATTATTATACACTGGATTAGCTACTGAATGTAAAGACATTATCTGTAATATCAACTTGCCGTCGCTATGTTTGTTTTACATGTGAGGTAGTTTGAGAGGGAGGAGCTCACATTCTTACAGGGTAGGAGGAGCCAGGATTGAGCAGACATTTTACAAAATATGGAATAACGAGGGAGGGAGGAAACAGAACTTTTTCAACGTTGGCCCTCTGAATGAGGCTAAAGGAATGTATATCGCTGTAGCAAAACCATTATAAAATGAATTTTCATAATACTGCCCCTTTACATTTTTTTAAAGTTACACCTTTTTATTTATTGTTATTCCCCAGACCACTTCCTGGTTTAAAATAATCTGATGACTCTGCTGTTTGCTTTGCAGGTAAATGGTTTGTAAGCACCGGGAAGGACAACCTCTTAAATGCTTGGAGAACTCCATACGGCGCCAGCATTTTCCAGGTACGCAAATCAATGCAGTCTGTCTGCAGCCAGAACAAATGCATGCACAGCTTTCTGAAGGAGGAAGGGCAGTGACTGCACTTCCCTATCAGGAAAAACTAAACCTGAGTTATTGACCTGACAAGAAAGTCGTTTTAAAGCCTTTGGGCCAGAGTTTGATGCCACTGTAGCTTTTCTTTGACCCTGAAGTCAGATAATGTTCTCTACTTAAATTTAAATGAAGCTTTCTGTATTAACTGCCTACAAAGCAGGGTTGGGGTCAATTACATTTTTCAGTTACAATTACATTTTCAATTACCCATGTTCAAATACAATTACAGTGACCAGCATTTTTTCTAATTATAACTAAATTACAAAAAGAAATGTATCCTCAGAAAGTAAATTACAATTACGTTCTTAATTACTAAATTTCTGTTACAGTTACTGAGCCTGAAATAAATAAAATAATAAAAGTTAACCTTTCTCTTGTGTTAGCTTTCTGTTAGCATCTCTTATGCTAACGGGTCCTAAACCAGCTGTAAAATACACTAAAAACAAATATATATCATTTAATTTCCTTCTTATCTATTGGTTACCTTGTTAGGCTTCATAATCAATGAAAATATAGGTTTTAATATTTTTGGTGTGGGTGTCAGTATACCCCATGATTTAAATGTTTTAAATGGTCAAATGTGGGAAAGCTTGATATGAAACACATTTTAATAATTGTTAACTACATATGTGTCGAACTGTACATAGAACTGTAACATGGTTCCCCAGTTTTGTGTTATATTATAAATCAAGTAAATTATCTAAACTCAATTACAATTCGACAGCATGTGCAGACAAAAAAGGAAAAAAATGAAGAAAAAATTTGAAAACTAAAAATGAACTCATCATTATGACAGCAACAGATTTTTAAAAATACAGTTAGAATTAGAATTACTCCATAATTGTAATTAATGATCACTTACGCCAGTGTTTCTCAAATTAGGATACGTGTACCCCGAGGGGTACCCGATGGCACTATAGGGGGTACTTGAGAGAAAGAGAGGAAAAATTAACAAATAAAGTCAGTCTTGGTCCCACCCCAGGTGTGAGATGACCAGAAATGATCAAAGCTATAGAAATAAATCTATTCAGGAGCCACTAAATCAGTGTTTTTCAAACTTGGGATCGGGACTCCATGTGGGGGTCACCTGGAGTTTAAACGGTGTGGAGTGAAATTCCTGAAAAATTAAAATATATTTAAAATTTTAATAATATAATTGTTTTTGAAATAATTTTTTATTAAAACACACAATCTTAAACATCTATATTTATATACTTTCACTTTGTGAAATATACATCTAGTTCAACTAAAATACAGTAAAAAAAAAAAAAAAAAAATATATATATGACTTAAAAAATGATCAAAAACTAATTCTAGAAAAAAATGTCTTTGGGGTCACCAGAAATTCTTGATATCAAAGCGGGGTCGCAATCCAAAAAGGTTGGAAACCACTGCATTAAATACTGTTTATTTCCACTTATTTACCAAATGAGATTATTTAAAATGTGTGTTATCACTCTTTTATTCCATCGTTAAGATCTATAGTTGTTTTTCAATAGTTTCCTAGGCCAAATGTTGTAGTGGGACAAAGGGGGGACTGGGATTCAGAAATAAGGAAAAGGGGGTACTTGAGCCAAAAAAAAGTCTAAGAACCACTGAATTACGTGATTACAATGATAATTGACCCTAAACCTTCCTCTAAGACTGAAGTTGTTGTGTTTTTTTTTTATCTCTTTTCCAAACAGTCAAAGGAGTCGTCATCCGTCCTCAGCTGCGACATCTCCACAGACGACAAATATATCGTGACCGGCTCTGGAGACAAGAAGGCCACCGTGTACGAAGTGATCTATTAGATGTGGAACACGTGGATGTTGGACCTTCCCTCACACAGACAGCATGGATGTTAGCCCTGGTAGCCCTGGTAGCCTTGGTAGCCCAGCAGTGGATGGGCAGGACGTTTGGCAGTGCCAGTCTGAAAATGGAGTGGTTGATGGGGCCGTTGGTCGTGGCCCTTATTTCTAACTCATACGACTAACACTTGGACATCAGGTGCAGCTTCTGGAAGGCACGAAGAAGAAAATATTGTCTTGCTGTTTTTCTGCTTGTGGGATTTTTCTGTTTCATAACATGGAGATTAAAGTTCCATGAAGCGCCGTTTCCTTCGCCGTGGAGGTTTTCCCTCAGAGGTCCTGTGAAAAGTGTACATAATGGAGTAATAAAAGGCCTTTTATAGATTTATATTTTGGTGTCCAGTTACACTTGTGATGGTTCTTTCTTGTTCTCCCCGTGATTTTCGATCCCCTCCGGGAATGGAAATTAGATTAGGACTTTGTGAGAGGATATTCTATTTCAGTTCTGCCTTTTTTTCTATACATCGGCTGTCCATGATGACCTTTACGGAAATCTAATTTGGATTTTTTTTTTCTTCTTCCAGACCACAGATTTTTCACTGTTTGCTTTGACATCAATGAAACATTTGTCTGGTGGATTTATGCAGTGGGTAATTAATTCTTCAAAGGAGCTTTTTCCCTGAGCAAAGGGGAACATTCTGGTTTGATGTTTGGTCTCCCCTTTAACCATCGACAAATGAAATATCACTTTGAAATGAAGACCTATCACTGAACGAAGGCTTTAAAGGATGATCTGGAGCTGATCTGGACCAGTCTAAACTGAAAAAACTAAATCATCACTACACCATTGTTAGTTACCGCATCTCTTGTTTAACGGCTTGTGACTTGCACTCGTATTATTGGCCCATTAAGACCAGCACCATGACCACACCTGACACCTTGGATATACCTTTCTTCTTCTTCTTCTTTGGCATTTCCTGATATTCCGTCACATTCTGCTCGCAGCCAGGAATGGTCTCTGCTTAAACACATGCTGGACTGTGTAGCATTCACCAGTCGTCATCATCAATGAGGATTGTACAGTTGACAGTTGTTAATAAATCAATAAAATGTTTTATATAAATACGATTCTGACTGGAGTTACTCACTCTTGCCTTGGTTGTGATTTAGGCTACGTGTCCATCAAGATATTCAAGCAGAGGTTCCCAACCTTTTTTTAGGTCGTGACCCCATTTTTATATCACAAATGTCCGACGACCCCAGATTATTTTTTTTTCTAGAATTAGTTTTTGTTCATGTTAGAAATACAGAGTAGCCAGGATTAGTGCACCTCGGACATTTTTACACTGCGTTATATTTCAACTAGAAAGAGGAAATAAGTAGGATATGGTTATTTGATCATTATTGTGTGTAATGTGTATTTGTAAAATAATAATCATTTTTAAAAAATGATATATAGTGACTATAAAATGTAATTTTTTTATCTTTTTTCTTTTTTTTAACCAATCACTAGACATTTCAGGCGACAGCATTTTAATTCCAGGTGACCCCACGAAGGGTCCCAACCCCAAGGTTGAAAAACACTGTATTAGAGGCTATTCATTGGAGATTAAGTGCAGTAACCAGGGTCATGACATCCCTGGAAACAGTATAGAATTTGAAAAAAATGTTTTGCAGTCTTGAAAAGCAATGGAATAATTTAAATGTTTTGCAAAGGTTTTGGAAATATATTGACTTTAATGTTTAAAATCCAATGTTTGCTATTACTATGGGATGTTAAGCAAGTCCCTTAACCCTAACACGTTTTGCTAACACACATCGCTTTTGGATAAAAGTGTCAATTAATTAACATTGTAATCTGATAATCTTATAATTAAACATCGTAGCACTTAGTTGTTGTTTATTGTTACGTTCAATAGCTGATCCATCGTTTTTAAAAAAAAATATTACTGAATGGGCGTCAAAGGCAATTGCTCCATGGTACGATGCTAAATGATCGATATGTGATACAACTTGCGTTCCCTGTGACACATTTTTCAGAAAAGTTTTGAAAAATCATTGAGAATGAAGTGTGGCAACCCTGAGTAACTGTGTCTAATTTTGTTGAACATATGTGATATTTTGTGATAGTTGACAAATCATTGTAAGGTTTGACTATTGACAGGTGAAGTAGAATAAAACAATCTTTGGTCAGTTCTGTAGATATATATTAAACAATTTTATAATTCCTCTTTCTGTAGGAAGAAGGAAAATTGGCCCAAAATAAACAATTTGAACCACCACACAGTGATAACTTAATATTAGTAAAATGATCTTCATAAATGCTGTTTTTTGAGGTATTTCACTCCTGCAGTGGTCAGTTATGTATATGAGGCAGGGTTTGGGTCAATTCTAATTGTAATTGTGTAATTGATAATGAATTACAATTATGGCATAATTATTTGTAATTGTGATTTTAAAAATCTGTTGCCATTGTAATCGTAATTGTACTGTAATTGAGTTCAGATAATTGACTTTGTAACTGTAATTGCCATGAAAATTCCATGAAAATATAATCATATAAAATGTAATTTAACGCAAGACTGGGGAACCATGTTACGGTTCTATGTACAGTTCTACATATATTCAGTTATCAATCATTAAAATATGTTTCATATAAAACTTTTCCACATTTTACCATTTAAAAAAAATAGTACAATATATATTTTAATTGATTAGGAAGCCTAATAAGGTAACCAATAGATAGGAAATAAATTAAACGATAGACATTTGTTTTTAGTGTATTTTACAGCTGATTTAAGACCCGTTAGCATTCGTGATGCTAACAGAAAGCTAACACAAGAGGAAGGTTAACTTTTATTCGGTTATTTATTTATTTCAGGCTGAGTAATGGTGATTCATTGTAAATGACATTCTGAGGATAAAACAAAAATTAGTAATTTAATTGTAATTGGAAAAAATGTTGGTCACTGTAATTGTAATTTAATTGTAATTGAACATGGGTAATCGAAATCGGAAATGTAACTGAAAAATGTAATTGACCCCAACCCTGATGTGAGGTTAATCCTAGTTCAGGTTCAAACACGTCACCGTATAAATACTTACCATGATGGAGGCAGTGTGATACTTTGGCCAATGTTCTGCTGAGTCATGATTCATAGCGATGTTACTTTGGCCTGTATTTACATAAGCATTGCATTTCATATTTATGTCATACACGTTAGGAAAAAAATGTTTAAGGTGTTGAGGTTGACCATTTATTATTTATATGATGTGGTTTATTATCAATACACGGTGTTATTGCAGTGCCCTAATGTTAATCTAGCCGTCCAAAAGTCAATCGACCACAGAAACTGACAGAGGAACACGTTGTTGCTACACTTTTTTTTAATTTAATATTTAACAAACAAAGACGGCATTTTGTTAATCTGTAACATTTTAAAGAATAATTGTGAATGTGAATGTGAATGACCAAACATTAATCCTAAAGCTGAAAAAATAACCTCCATTTAATTTGGTGCCGTGTATTACGTTTAATCTGATTGGTCGGCTATGATGGGATGCATTTGATTGTTGTCTGGTCACCTAATTTTTTGTAGTTTCACAGTGTCCGTTAATCATCTTAAAACAAAAAATAAATAAATAATTTACTCAGTACCGGTTGGGTGTAGAAATGTAACTAACTTACCTGACTTCTTTTAAAACGTGCTTAAGTACAAGTAAAATTACTGATTTTGAAAAAACAAATATATACGGGCAAATGTCTTATATACATGGGGCACTTCAATGTGCTTTACATGATTAAAAAGTGCAACAGAAAACATCAAACTGTTTTAAAGTGGATAAAAACATTAGAAAACAGGGTTTAAAATAACATTAAGAATCTTAAATCAGTCCTCTTTTCCCTGTTACCAAACACAATCACCTCCATCTTGTCATGATTTAGTCTTTTCTAGACATTTTGGGTAGCGTCTTACTTAATTAACCATTACTATTGGCCCCGCCCCTTCTTGTAAGACTAGGACCTGTCGACTCTGTAATCTGTGGCGAGTAGGTTAGATTGACAGAATTAGGTATAGTGAGTATTGAGTAGGTAGTTAGCATAGCATAGATTCATTGTTCTTTGGAGATATTAGGGCCGATGATATAGACTGGGTGTGTCTTAACTGCTCCACTAGCCCCACCCATAATCAAGGCATTTTCTAAATGTCCAGCTTAGTCAGCGAAAACCTTTAGGTTTAGTAACTCTTTAAAACCAATGCTGTTCTGAGTGATCAATGTGAATAGAACCAACATACAATCCTACCCACAGACTCTTCTTGACAGTAAATGGAAGTGCTATAAATGCCTCTCATATCCCAGGAGAACAGCAGAAACGTAAGAAAGGCATTCTGGGTGATGTTAGAGAGGCTGCTTGGGAACTCTGGCTTTTGCTTTAGTTCGAAGAATTACAGTTAGTATTAATAATTAAGGAATGATAGTCATTTGGCTTTAAAGGGGACATATCATGGTTTTTAGATCCTTTCTTTTTACATATAAATCATACAGTTGTGGTCTATATAAAGCAGAACTACAATGCTTGTGTCTGAATTCTTCATTATTATAGCTCCACAGGCCCCTTTTCTGCCCCTTTTCTGATGTGCTTCTGAGAGCAACTCGTTTTGGTGCGGTCTCTTTAAATGCAAATGAGACACTCCATACCCCGCCCCCTCTCCAGGTTGCAGAGGTGACACTCTGTTCAACTCCACCCTGCTCGGCCATTTTTGTAGTTTGATAGAAGAGATACGATTATGTAGCGGTGCAGAAAATGTTTATTCACACGTTATTTACAAAATGTCAACAACAGAAGACTTGTCCATCCAGCCTTACATGTTAGAGCCAGAGTCTGACCCGGTGGAGCGAAATGAAAATGAAGATGATGAACCTGCAGAACCCTAACAAGTGAGCTAACACAAGCACCGAGCTAACGCTAGCGCCAAGCTAACGTCATGAAATGCATTTTAATACAGTCTTTTCGGAGACAAAAAGGCAAAATGAAATGACTAATGAAAACTTTAGACTTAAATTAAATCACGTAGGCCATATCATCAAGGATCTAAAACGAGCACACAGCGCTAACATATGAAGTCTGAAGACGGTGCAACTGCTAATGCTAATGTTTTGTTAATACTAACAAAACAATGACAGGGACGTCTTATCATCGTTATTTACAGCTTACCGAAGTGCTCTGTTCGTCGTCTCCAAAGATAGAAGGAATTGAACCCTCAATCAGACAGTCTTTCTGCAAATCCTTCTTTATACTGGCGGAGGTTGCAGAAGCAGTCATCCTTGAAGTGCTTCAAGTCAAAGGTTTAACATTAGATAGAATATAAGACATAGATAATACATTTACAATCGAGATAATAAATAATGACACCCAAACATCTGCTCCAGTGGGCGGTTCAAAAGCTACAAGTACAGAAACATTAATGAATAAAAATAAGATAAAGAGCAGCCTGGTTGTGTTGTAGTAAACTCTGTATCACACCAATAAGGCCTTGGGTGTTGGGTTTGACTCCCAGTGTTTCTATGTGGGGTTTTTTTTTTTTTTTTTACCATACATGCATGGACTTAGTCCAGTTACACTGGCTTACTCCCAGTCCAAAAAACATGTGTTTGATTGGCGCAGTAAAGTGGTTTATGGCATGTATATTAGATGCATGGCAGTAATAACACGAAAATATTACCCAAAAGAAGGCTCGGCAAATTAATCTGTGTACCCTTTGTTCTTTGGTTATTCTGTTTTGAAACCAAATCAAAATAACAAATAAACGGAGTGGTTATTTTGTTTTACTGACTTAAACCAAAACAGAAATACAGGAACATCAAAAACCCGATAAGCAGCAGTTTTAATCTCACCACACTGAGAAAGACTTTTACTATGAAAAAAGGAGCAATACGTTACATTACTGATGAATAGATATGTTCTTAATACATAAATAAATAAAAACAGAAAATGGATGTTACGTAAAGCATGCACGTGATACGTGATTAAAGAAACCAGAGGTTATGTAATGAATCTACTGATGCTCCTTGTTTCTTGTGATCAACTCACAAGTGTGTTGACGGCTGCCGTTAGTGGCTAGCGGTATTATAATGTGCAAAATAACCATTTTTACTGCCCTCAAAAAAGCTGTAACTGGTAGAAATTCTAACATCCATTGTTCCTCACACCAGCCTCACAGTCGATAGTCACCAGTTAATTTGGATACTATTTGGACCGAAATACCATAAAACAACTAGAGTGTGAACAGCTTTTTACGAGCTAAAACATCCACAAACTGAATGAAAACATAAGCAGGACCAGAAAACTGATTAAATAAATCCTAAAAAGTCCTATTGTGTGAGGAGACCTGGTCCAGGACGCTGCTTTTCTGGTTTTTGATGTTTCTGTATTTCTGTTTTGGTTTTAAGTCAGTAAAACAAAATAACCATACTGTTTATTTGTTATTTTGATTTTAACTTAAAATGGAATAACCAAAGAATGAAGGGTACACAGATTCAAATTAAATGCTGGATAAACCATGTTCAGGCATTTTGGAAAACAGTTAATCATGTTTCTCACAAGTTTGCGTACATTTCCTTGTGACACAAGGCTGTGGATTTATGCAGCACCACTTCAGGACTATGACGCAAGTTCAGCTCTTCAATCCACTTCAGTGGTCTTTTGGTGACTCAATACTTTTGGCACGGCTGAGGTAAATGGCCCAGTCCTTCCACTTCAGAGCAATGCTCTTCTAGGACTTTGTGTTTGAAGCTGTGAGCCCTTCATGTCTGCCCCTTCAGAAATGTTGTTGTTAGATTATAAAGGCCGAGCCGGATGCTTTCAGCGCTGGGGTCGACCGCTGTGCACCGCTCTCACGGGCTCACTTCGTGCAGGCTATAGTCTTTCTTTTCCCACATTGCTGAAGTGTGTACTTCCTGTGTGTGCGTTTGTAGTTTAAGCTCCTTGATGGAGTACAATACTGTCCCTCACTTAATCAAACAGTGGAATATCTGCTGGTGAAAGGTTGCAGTTCTGAGAGCCTATTGCTGGACATTGAGGAGGTCATTGTCTCGCCTTCCGCTGATCTACTTCTCAATAAAAGGCTTTCAGTAAATTCCCATACTTCAGGGAAGGCCAACAGTGCACAGGCATTTACTAGTTTTACAACTCTAAACTTTTAAACATGGTCTAAGTTCATTCCTCTGCTCGGAAGATACAATACCGTACTATAAGGGTGGATGTAGGGTGTCTGTGCACCCATTATGAGTGGACACCACATAGAAGCCATTACTAAGTCCGTGATACGCAACATGTGGCTCTCAATTTTGATTATTATTTCCCCAGAAAACCTTAAAAGGGGTACACTTTTCAATCCCTTTTTACCCACTTTCTTTGCAACTTCCTTTGTTCCATTTTTGCCCCTTTTCAAAAATATTGACACTTTTTTTAGACCTTAGCTACCTTTTGCCAATAAATATCCCCTTTTTAATTTTTTTGGCTACTTTTAATCCAAATAAGCTACCTTTTGCCCAATAAATACAACTTGTTTCCTTTTTCCCTACATTTTGCCACTTTTTGTTCCACATTTTTTCCCTTTTTCACTGTTGTTCACCACATTTTGCCCATTTGAGCTACCTTTTTTCATTACATACCACCTGGTTCCTCTTTATTTGGCCACACTTGACTGCTTTTGGCCCATTTTAGTCCCTTTTCATTCTTTCTTGACATGTTTTCACCACTTTTGGACCATTTTTGGCCACCTGTTAGCATGGCTGCCTCCACTCATTGCGGACCGGCCCTCTTTGGGTCGATGGCCCACCGGGACGATGCCAGATGGCCAGTCCACCCCTGGGTGCACCAGTATCAGGATTTTTTTAAGTGCTGATCACAAACCACCAAAACATGGGAATTTGTTTAGCTGGCATATGTTTCCAACCTTCCCCCAATTTGTCACATCGCTCTCTCTCTCTCTCTCCCTCTCTCCCTTTTTCAAAAGCAAGGAACTGGCACCGTGCTGAAAAGCAGAAAATTAATCCTCTAATCACCTGAGTATTGCCAGTCCTAGGTTTTATCTGCAATGGATGTGAAAGCCCCCGGTGCCTGGTGATTACAGCATTTGATCTGGGTAATAATGTCTTCACTGTTGCCCTGCTTTGGGCCTGAAGGCAGCACAGCTCTAATCCACAGTGCATTCTAGTGGAATCACATTACACAAAGACCACCGAGGTTCTTCTCTAGAGAGCTGGGGTAGAGGAAGGGGGTTTAAAGAGGAGGTCGTCATGGAAACAAGCCCCTAACACCCACCCACCTACCTACCCTTCTCTCTCATGAATATGCACAGTCTCTCTCCCTGAGATAGATAAGCAAAGGACAGGTTGTGTGTTTACTTTCCACAGCGCCCTCCAATCCCTGAGCTGGCTGAGCCCTGATAACATGAGGCCGAGCAGCCGCCGACCACTGACAGCAGATAAGCACTCCAGCAGAGCAGAGCAGTCATCACCCTCCAACCAGGATGAACTACCTGGGAGACCCGGATTCATTTGGATTAGGGCGGATTGCTGCGGCTACTGCCGCCACCGCAGCTTTCTGTGTTCAGACTGCTGATGTTTCCACATGAGAACTAACCCTAACTCAGACCAGATTCAATATGACTTTTTGAGGTCAACAGAAAGTCTTAAACACTTTGCTTCAATGCTATTTTGTTGAAGTTGTGTTCTGCAAAATGATAGCTTGCAGGACATAACACTACAATGGCTATGTTTACATGGAAGTTTTAATTCCTCTTTAATTCAGAATCAAAGTTAAATCCTCTCTAAACAGACCTTGTAAACACTCAATTCTGAATGTACAGTAAATGTAATTCCGAATTCAACTTAAATCCGAATTAGATGGCTGGTTTATTCCGATTTTAATTCCGAATTAAATAATTCCTCTATCTTGTAAATGTTTAGTTCCACTTTAAGTAAACTCTGGTTGTTCTACGCATGCTCGGCCAGTCGCGGTGATGTGTGGTGAAGACATAATCCAAGATGGCCGCCCGGACTAGAGCAGAGACTCTTTATTTAATAAGAGCCTTAGAAGACATGGATATAATGAAAAGAGTGGATGGACTGAAGAATAAACATGCATATTCACACAGACTTATTACACACAGACTTGATTTGACGGGTGATACTAAAACCCGGAGACTAGGGATCGACCGATATGGGTTTTTTAGGGCCGATACCGATACCAATTTTTTTTCCATCAGCCTTAGCCGATGACCGTTACGCACTGCCGATTTTCTTGAGCTGATATTTAGAGCCGATACTGCTTTTGCTCCTTCAATTTACATCATAAAAATTACACAATGATGATAAAAAACTGCACAAATCTCAATTGAAAAAGAAAAAAAGATTTATTGAAATTAACAAAGGTCAGGTAGAACAACACCAAGTAAAAATATCTAACAAATAATAAAAACAGTGAATGTAGAACAAGAACAAGTAAAAAAAAATAGTGAGACATCTCGTCCTTGTCCTGAAAATAGCTTTGACAAAAGTTGGCTTGACTGAAGATATATTTTATTAACAGGATTATTGAGTATAAAAATATATAATTATAGTATTAAACACAAAAAGAAACCATGCATAATAGTCCATTCCAACACAACCCCAGAACATAAATTAACAGGAAAATAACGTGATGTCAGATGCGCATTAAGCAACAAACCGTTCAAGTTTCTGTTCTAAATGATATCAATATTAACAGGAATAAATATTCAAACAAGTAGTAAACTGCTTCTCAAAGTTTAAAACTTCTTCTTAGCGCAGCGTTGAATGAGAAGCAGAGAGAGAGGGAAAGAAACACACACACACACACACGTGCCAAACCTCCAGCCAGCTGCTCGTTAACTACAACTGTGACACAACGACCAAGTGAAACAGTTAAAAGATGCTTTGAAAGATTAAAACCTGCCGTTGGGATTGAAGAGCTTGCTTCAATCGGTTGATCACTACCGGAGATGGAGTAAATATGTCCCCATTCTGCATGCACAGGCTGTAATATCCCAGAGTTTATCATTGCACCGGTTGTGAGAGCTACTATCTTTACCAAGGAGCAAATATTTATTCCTAATTATTGTTTTCCGGAGTTTTACTGGGATTTATTTACCAGTGATTAGTTCCTATCTCTTTCTCCTGCTCCACGGACCAAAGTGAAACCGTGTGTTATTGTCGAGCTGCTGCTTCAAAACTACAACAAAAATAAAAGTGAAAACAGTTCTTCATGTGGTCTTCTGTGTTGTATCCGGCAATAAAAGTTTTTTTTGTATTTTTTCCTAATAGACGTGATACATCACTTTCGTGAGCCTGTCCAATCAAAACCCTTCCCAACCCACTGAGTTAAAGCGGAATTGAATAAAGCCGAATAAACCTGTAAGCCCTCAATTCGGAATTACTATTTACATAAACACGAAGCAGAACACTTTAATTCCGAATAATTTAATTCTGAATAATTAATTCCAAATTGAATTAAAAAACATCATGTAACCGTGGCCAATAACCTGTAAAATGCCAAAACAGCCCTGACTCACAAAGCTGCCTGATGGTGTGCAGTGGTATGTTATCCTGAAGCTGCTCTGCTAAGTGTAATAAAGCAAATTACAATAGCAACAATAACAAAAAAATATTTAAAGTAGTTTTTTCAACAATTTCATACCTTAAAATACAGTCCATGGGGAGCAGCCGTGTTCAACTAGATGGTACACGAAATTGTTGTAGTCGGGTGTTTACATTTGGTCCTCCCTGATATCTTTGATGATTTTTCTCTTAATTTAGGTTTTTGTAGTTGTTTCTTTGATATTGATTTTTTTTTGTTTTTCTCTGGATCAGCTGGAGTGTTTATGTACATTGAAGCCATTTAAAGAGATAAAAATCCATGAGAGAAGTTTCTGTCATGGAACCACCACCAGCGGTAATGTCAATTAGCCCAACGTCACAACCGGCGTCTAAGGTGAGCTATAATGGACGAGCAGGTTTTTGTCTCCTGGCTGTTCCACAAGGAATTCTAAAGAAACAACCCAACTAAACCTCTGGTATTAGATGATATGTTGATAGACCTTCCAATTAAAATTCACTACGGGTAACCTTTACAACATTTTGCTCCCTAGCAGCAGCAAGTCGAGGCTTATTGGCCCTTGTTGCTGTGAGGAAGTGACTAGCTTCTCTGTCTTGGGTGGAAAATAAAAAACACACCAAAAAAACTGAGGCACACAAGTCTTTGGCGAGAACAACTACCTGCTTCTGAAAAACACCCAACTGTCAGACTGACTGGCAAATAATAGAAACCAACGGAGATACAGCCTGGAGCAGACTGGGAGTGAAAAGAAACACACAAGCACACAAACACCTACAGATGTGAACAAAGACCCAAATGAAACACCAGAAATAAAACCACCCAACAGAGACCTCAGAAAACGAATAAAAACAAGTCATACAGAACCAAACTGAAAGTCTCTCCAGAAAACTGATGATGCTTTCTGTTGAACATAAATTCATGACACAAGCTGCTTTCTACTGTTGGAAGGTTTCAATGTGTCCACACAGATGCAGTCCTATATTTTACAAACTTTAATGCAACGTGTGAGATCCACCTATTTCACTTATTCATCAAAGGGAAACGCACTAAAGAATCTAGAATTTAGTGACTCCGCCCCTTAAAGTATCCTGATGTGCACTTTTGGAGACGCTCTCTTCAAGATCTAACAAATCTAAGAAATCTATGAACTCCATTCATCAAGTCATGAAAGGTTGTTTACCAGGATGTTTTTTGATCACTACTTTTCTTTCCACATTGTGTTATCACCTTCATGTGTTTGCTCCACCCCAACCAGACATCCAAGCAGCTCCAAGCATTCACAAACCTCAAGCAGCTCACAGAGTAATTAGATGCATGTGATTCTGGTACTCAGAGAAGAAACAAACATGTTCTTTGATGTGGAGATCAAGTACAAGCTCAAGTACATCTTTATCACCAGCATTATGCTAACATGCTAATTATTTTTCCACACACGTTCTTTGATTACAACTTAGCTGGAGGTGTCTGACAAACTGCACTTATGAAAATGACTTATTTGAATATGCAATGCATATTCAATGGCAGTTTGTACTATTATTGCATAGATTAAGTGTGTTTGCATGTTCTACGAAGCATAAATGTTCACTTTTTAAAGTTTCATTGTCTAAACTGATTTACATTGTTATTATTTTATTCATGTCTAATGAATGGATGCATGGATGAATGGATGGATGAATTAATTAATGGATGGATGAATGGATGATCCTACTTAAAAACACGTCACCATGGTTATTCAGTGCACCTCTTTCTTTACTTGTTGAGCTGCTAACCCCATTGCAGCATTAAAAATACAGCAGGTCACCCAAACCTTGAAGCTTGTGAAGGCTTAATGTTGAATACCAAACTATGTGGTCATGTGAGTGACGTTGGGTAACAACTCCGCATGCATTTTTAAAATGAACCCTCAGAGCTCACGTCAGGCACAAGTCAAACAAAATTAGCCTGATTTCATGTCATGGTTCTTGTCAAGCTCATAAAACAATAGGAAAACATTGTTTTCCTGAATTGATCATTGGGTTTGATAGATTTTCTAAATGATTTGGTTTATTAATAACTCTTTGTAGCAAAAAAAAAAAAAAAAAAAAAAAGACATTTTACTCAAAATTACAGAACATTAATATGTTGTCAACTGCTTGTCAGCTCCTGTTCAGATTTTCTCCAAATGAGGCCTGAGTTAGAGTAGGAGTAAAGGGTTGATCTATGTCTCAGACAGAGATCTTTTAAAATTAGGAAAGAAAACAAATAAAACTTAATATTTTGAACTTAATTTTGCATCACAGCTATTAATACAAATGAAAAATACTGAGTGCTAGTGTGTCTCTAGAAAATAACAAAACATGGAGGTTTTCTGTTGTTGCACATTTATGTCTAGACTAGGGTGACCAGACGTCTCGATTTACCCAGGACAATCCCGGTATTCAGAGTTACGTCCCGTGTCCCTGTCGATTTCGCCCAAAGCATTTATTTGTCCCAGTTTTTCACAACTTCAGTCCCATTTGTCCTGTTTACAGGAGCATAGGGCAGGATTTGAGAAAAAATAAACATTAATTTTAAGTGTTCTTAATGCTAATGGGCGATGAAGCGCTCTAAACCAAAGAGAATATACAGTATATATTAATATTCAAAACAATTTTATGTTAATTAAAATGTTGCCTTTTTTTGACCGATGACCATTTTTTATTTGGTTCATATAAAGTATATTATATTTTTTCGTTGCAATAATACATTTCATCCAAAAGGAAGAAAAAAGAACATTATTACAAATTAAAACATATGCAAATAGTTTCTTTTGAAAATCTGTCCCAAATCTGGTCACCCTAGTCTAGACCCCTCTTTACTGATTCCATTGGCCAGGTGATTGATTTACAGATAAATTATAAAATACATTAAACCACATTGAAATTACTTTAAAAGTAGCATTCTGAGATCTAGTTTCCAACAGTTGAGTAAATCATGTAGCACATTATTTTAGCAGAGTAACTGTCTCCCATTGGATCTGGGCAACACTGGACTTTTTTTCCTGTCATCGAGTGAATGCTCTCTTTTCAGGGTTGCTGGAGTGCACTATTGTCATCAGTAGAGAGATGCAACGAGTGCCGTGCACTCTGAAAGGCCTTCATTTTGATCCCAGCCTGTCCGCATTTTGGAGAGCTTTACCCAAACAAGCAACAGGACACCTGTAGTTGAGAGCTAACCCTCTCCTTTAGAGTGGTATTGTTGGTGTCAGAAGCTGTTTCCATCACAGATTTTTGCAAAATAAAAGCAATGTTTCTAAATGTCGACAAAGTATACAGTAATTGTGCTTTTGAACGTGTTTCCATTGAAGGTTGTTTTGGAGCCTCGTAACTTCTGTGAAATCTCATCCCACGAGACTTCGCTGAAGGAATATGGATGCTCTAAACCTCCTTATAACATTCCTTTGTTGTTTTACGACTAATGTGACAATAATAGTTTTGAAGTATAATGCTAAGAAATGTCTCCGTCTCCTCTTCTGTCTACACGTACCACGCCATGTTTTCTCAGAGAGAAGTGGTCATGTGACCATGTACCTCACGTGATGTGACTATATATGTTCTGTGACGTATTTTTGCGGAAAAAAAGTTCCCATTGCGCTTTTGCGATACATTTCAATAATGACATATGTGAAGCTCCTCCTCATGAAAGTGTAATAACTTTCTAGTAATATTTGAGTGTTTTTTTTCTAAATTCAGGTGTTTCCATTACCAGTTTTTCTTGCGCTACTTAGATTTTGCACATTTCCAAGGGTAATGGAAACCCAGCTAGAGACAATAGGTTCCGGTTTTAAAAACTGTTTTCACAAAATGCCATTCTGTTGTAGTCATTTCACCAAAATCCATTGGTAAATCAGTGAATCGTAAGATTACCCTGAGGAATATGTGATTATCTGCAACCATCCATTATTAACAGTGGGTCACTATAGCAGAGCTGACACCCACATGACCCAGTCACCTGAAACTCCTTCCAGCTCTTTTTGGTGGATTCTGGGCGGTTCCAACCTCCACGTATGAGATATTTCTCAGATATCTCAACTTAATGTAAGTAATGTAATGTTTTATTTATATAGTACCAATATCAAATCAGATTTGTGCCTGGTACACATCTATATGGTAACCAAGATGTTTCCGAACCAGATACCCAAATACTTCTCTAATCGAGGGTAAGAACAGATGAATTGACCAAGGGATGATTTACCACCTCACTTCTTCATTCATCACAACACAGCAGCTGTTTGTCTCAGTCTGCTGTGCATGAGGTCCTGCTGACCTGCACCTGGAGCAGTTTTTCATAATTGTTTACAATGAACGAACCATAGAACCAGACTTTGGCGGCTAATTAGCATTTATTAATACCTTTATTTATTATTTCATTGATTTTCTTGAACTTCTTAAACAAAAACAAAAAATCCAATTAACATTTACTCAGTTTCTTGACTTACTTTTTTGTGTTTTTGTTTTTTTAGAAAGCTTTATTTTATTATTAAAAAGAATTTGGATAAACAACTTGAATAATGGTCATAAACCCCTTTGAGCTTCTTGTGTATTGAAACAGATCTGTTGATTTTCATCTTTGAAATACAATTTTCCATCAGATCGTAAGGTTTCAGGAGTTTCTAATTTTTTTTGGTGATGTATTCTGTTGTTGTTGCCCATGCTCTATGTCGCCATTTTCTTCAGGTATAACACTGTATTTTTATTTCAACTAGGTTCATTGATGCATTTGTCATTCCCTGTATTCCCACTGAGCCATACTAGATTGAAAAGGCAGCAAGGCAATCTTTCAAATGGATCTCTTTTTGAAAATATATTATGACATAATCATGTTTTCTCCCTAAAAACCCCTGGGGAGGCCTGTCTATCAGACTGCAGTCCCCCCCCTCGGCAGCCTGGCTTGAACAGAAACAGCAGTTGTGTGTTAATAGAACCCAGAGGCGCATTGAAACCTTACCCATTCTGCTTTACGCTCTCAGCCAGGAGATTAAAGCCAGGGAAACATTACCGGAGGCTGGATAATTGCCCCTGTGTCTCCAGCAGACAAAAGGCTACGCTCTGGCAATTCCCTTGGTAAATTGTCAAGAGAGGCTCAAGGATCCTTCAAGGCTGCAGCAAATTGTACAGTGCTGTCTAACAAACTACCAATCTCAGGATATTATGAGGCTTCCATATATCTTTGGCCGTAATGACAGTTTGCACTGCAGTAACAGGGAACAAGAAAAAATGGCTGTTGTGAGCACACGTCCAATAGGAAAATGACTGCCTTGCTCACCAGTCTGTGCCTTACATTTGTTTTTTTTTTCCCCATTTGTGCTTTGATTTATCGTGCTATCATTTTTTATTTCCATTTTTTTTTTTTTTATCCAAAGCTGAGTGCTGACTGCTGCCACCAACAGATGATTGCAACATTTACTCCCAAGGGTCACTTGATCCTCCAGTGAAATAAAAAATCTGCAAGCAGTTAATGAGTTGCCATCCATGCCTGGTGTGAAGAGTGTCTACAAATTAACGGAGGCTTTTGTCAGGGCTCTCCTTTGCCCCCCACCCCCCATTCTCCCTCTTGTCTCCACTTTCTCCCCTCAGCCCCACCTCCAGCCATCATTCCCTTCATCCTGCTCTTCAATTTCCTCCCTCTACCTGCCTGCTTCACGCTCCAGTGGCCCCATGGCGAGCAGGGTAATGTCTGGCTTCAGCTCCGTGCGGGATTCATCGTCAGAGTGGTTCGTGTTTAGAATTGGTCATTTAATGAGAACAAAGGGAATTAATTGGTGGTTTAAGCTTAATGAGACGTCTGTGAAATTAACTAGCCTTGTCAATGGAAACAAATATCCCTCAGCTTGTTGTTGAGGAGTATTATTCGAACAAAGCTTTTGACACAACAATGAATAGCAGGTCAGGAGAGACCATCTGTGCTTTTTTAAACCTTCGCAGGAGGGAGGGTATGTGGGCCAGCTCGGAGAGGGGGGGGGGGGTAAAAGAGGGAGAGAGCAAGAAAAAAGGAGGAAAGAAAAAAAACAAATTCAGCTTTATTCATCAGCATGATACTGCTGTCTAACCATGGCTACAATGGGAATAAAAAAACATGCACATTAGCATGTGAAAGGCATTGGGTCTCTGACTATGTGTCCAGAAAGCCAAAGAGCTCTGATTTCGAGGGATATTTAACCTCCATTCAGACGCAACAAAGGCCTGGCTGTCGCGCTGAGAGCAGTGGTTCAGCCTGATTGGGCCTCGACGGGGGGAGGGGGGCGAGGCGAGGAGGGGGCAGGCAGGATCACAGACCTCATTTGTTCCCCCTCTTTACTTTAGCCTGTCTCTATTGCCAGTGAAGAGCTGCGTTTCCTCTGTACTCGCCCCCTCCTCGTTCCTTCTCCAAGTTGTAAATGTATGAGCTGAGGAATAAATTAGATGGGAAGGAGGTGGGAGGGCACTAGTATATCTCCATCATGTTTGTTGACCTTTATTGACCACATGTTGAAGCATCTCTGTCAGTGTTTTTGTGTCCGATATAGTTCCTTTTAGAATAAAAGAAGAGCAGCACACAGACATTACATGGGAGCTTTAATTCAGAATAAAATTAAAAAATCCTCTTTAAATTGACCTTGTAAACACGTAATTCCAAATGAAAATGTAATTCCAAATTCAACTTAAATCCAAATTAGGTGGCTGGTTTATTACGATTTTATTTCCAAATTAAATCTTTCTTGTTAACATTTGATTCTGCTTTAAGTTAATTCCAGTTGTTCTGCGCATGTAAAGCCAGTCGCAATGATGCGCTGGTGACGACATAATCCAAGATGGCTGCCCGGACTGGAGCCGAGACTATATTTATTTAATAAGAGCCTTAGAAGACATGGATATTATGATAAGTGCAGATGGACAGAAGCATAAAAATGCAGACATTCACACAAACGTATTACACACACACAAAACAGGCTTCACCGAACGGGTGATACTAAAGCACGGAGTCAGAGAAACCGCCTACACTGCATTCACAGGCCGTAATATCATCACGTTTATCATTGTACGTGTTGTTAGAGCTACTATCTTTACCAGGGAGAAAATATTTATTTCTAGTTATTGTTTTCCTGAGTTTTACTGGACTTTAATTACCGGTGATTAGTTCCTATCTCCTTCTCCTGCTCAGCTGACCAAAGTGAAACCCTATGTTATTGTCAAGCTGCTGCTTCAAAACTAGAATCAAAATAAAGTTAAAAACAGCTCTCATGTGGTCTTCTATGTTTTCCCGATAGACGTGAATACGGTCTCGTTCGCCCCCTGTCCAATTAGAACCCTTCCCAACCCCCACCTTTTCAACCCCCAGACTAAAAGCCGAATTGAATAAAGCCAAAAAAACGTTTTCCATGCAAACCTCAACTCGGAATTACTATTTCCATGTAAACACAAAGCAGAACACATTAATTCCCAAAATTTAATTCAGAATAACTAATTCCAAATTAAAAAACATCACTGAGGCTGCTGTCTGTCTTTTTTCATAAACCCGCCTCTCCCGACAACCCAGCAGGGGCTGCCCTACCCATTGCCTGTTTGAGTATCATTGAACAAACTGTTTGCTTTCCTGCTCTGATCAAATAAACAGGCTGTTGGGTTTTTTTTGGGTGGGTGGAGGGGGGGTCAGAGTTGTTTAGCTCTATGGGTGAAGATAAGGAATTGTTTGATGGAGTAGAGAGAAACAGGAGCAATTTAGGTCAGCTAATCTGATTTACACAGTGATGGTCTGACCGTTGCAGGAAGCAGTAATTACATAGAGGGATTAGAGCACTCCCCACCCCCCATCCCACATCCACTCCCCCCATTGCTTCCAACATACAGTGAGGAGAGGGATTGGGGTTTAAAGGCCTGAGAACCGCTCAAGTATGTTGCAGCAACAACAGCAGCTTGAGCAGTTCTCTGTGCAGATTAAAAATGGCTGAAAACAAAGGGGGCATTCGGCCAAACCACTGTTACTTAGCTTGTTCACACGTATTTGCATTCTGTCACTTGGGATCACAAAATGATCAGAATTAGTCTTCTGTTGCCAAACATCACAGCTGTGTTTGTCAGGCGTTAAATGACAGGATTCACTCGGTCATTTTCCAAAATAAATTTGCTAATTGAGTGTGTTTCATTGGCTTTTAATTGGCACTTTCCCCTCATTTGTGAGCGCTGTGTTTTTCACGCCTCACTAACATTTTCAGGGAGTGAATTATTTGTATTGGGGTTGTTAAGAGTGGGAATGGGGGTATTGGAAAACCATATATCTGAACAATGGCCACTGTTACATGATGTTTATTAATTCGGAAATAGTAATTCCGAATTGAGGTTTACATAGAAAACAGGTTGATTTGGCTTTATTCAGGGGGTTGGAAAGGCTCTGATTGGACAGGGGGCAAACACGACGTATCACGTCTATCGGGAAAAACACACAACAAACCCTTTATTGTCAGCTGTAACACAGACGACCACATGAGAACTGTTTTCACCTTTATTTTGATTGTAGTTTTGAAGTAGCAGCTCGACAATAACACATGGTTTCACTTTGGTCCGTGGAGCAGGAGAAATAGATTTTAACTAATCACTGGTAAACAAATCCCAGTAAAACTCTGTAAAACAATAACCAGGAATAAATATTTGCTCCCTAGTAAAGATAGTAGCTCTAACAACCGGTACAATAATAAACTTGGTGATATCACAGCCTTTGCAGCAGTACGGGGATGCATTTACTTCATCTCCGAGTCACATCCGTCCGATGGTCTGTTACGTTTGCCGATGTCCATGTGTGAAATAAGTCCATGTGTCCGTGTGAATGTGTGCATGTCTATGCCTCCGTCCATCTACTCTTTTCATTATAGCCATGTAATTTAAGGCTCTTAAATAATAATCTTGACTTTAGTCCGGGCCGCCATCTTGGATTATGTTGTCACCAGTGCGTCATAGCGGCAAGTGTTTACAAGATAGAGGAATTATTTAGTTCGGAATTAAAACGGGAATAAACCAGTCACCTAATTTGGATTTAAGTTTAATTTGGAATTAAATTAGCATTAGGAATTAAGTGTTTACAAGCTCAGTTTAAATAAGAATTAACTTCTATTCTGCTTTAAAGAGGAATTAAAGCTCTCATGTAAACATGGCTAATGCAGCAGAGGATGCAGCAACATGACAACAGGACAATGTCCCAACCATGGGCGGAGTTTGGAAATATAAAAATATATAGAACGTCTCGAGTTTCACTTCACAAATAAGGAATGAAAACAAATATACCAATCTAACTGTATTATTATCATCATTTCTGTAACATAAGTTTTTAAAGCTATATTATGGACCTGCCAAAAAAAATCCAAAATGCAGCTTAAACAGTTCAGCACCTACACATCAAAATAAAGTTGCTCAAATGAAAGGTATTGTGGAGGATGTTATTTTGCCTTCAAATTCCGAGTGGATCATCAAGATTATTATTACTCCTAATTGTCAATCATTCTGGTGATATGTTTACGTAAGGCCATCGTATATGCTCGTCCCTAGCTAGTTTTCTCTTGCTGCGCATGTGCACTTTCAAGTGTTTATGTGTCTCGTGAGCTACAGTTTCAACCATTCATGGAAGCTAGCCATTCTCACTTTTCACTTCCCGGTGGCGATTCTGACATAGTGGGAAAATTGCAAATCTTCTTTCGGAAAGTAAGCTTTATATGAGCGATACCGACATCAACTTGTAAACAGAGCTGTGCACGAGAAAAACTGGGCTCGTGCACGCTCTCTCTGCATGTTTAATAGGCGTTCCCTCTTGGGAGCAGGTAGAGTGTTGCGTATGTGCATTTTTTCAAAAAGTGAAGAGGGCGTTTCTTTTCTAAACTGAAAATCCTCCTCTATACCTTTAAGCAGTGTTATTGTTTATGATGTTCTACATGATATATGATAAAACAATCGATACATGTGCTTTAATATGGGAGATACACTTTAACATGGAGGGATAAACTTGCTGGCAGTTGTAAATCACTAAGTTAGACAACAGGTGAGGATAGAATAAAAGGATGAAAACATTTTAAAGTCCAACAACGTAGATTATGGCATTAAAAGTTTTTAACAACTCCACCTTTGCTGAATGTCTACGTGCTCCCGTGGCCGGTGAATGCCGATTTTGTCACAGTTTTGTCGTGAGTAGGCACAACAACCGCACATGCGTGCACTAAGTGTGGTGTTTACTCAGTCTCTGTTCAAGTCGCTTGTTTTCTTGTTGCATCACAACAAACAACTGACATATGAGTCTACGGAGCATCGGCGGTGTCCGCCATGTTGTAAACAAAGCTCTGAGCTGCTACGGGAAGCCGGAGTGTCAAATGGCATCGGCTGCTGCGCTCTTTTGAAACTTTATGACTTGATTTTATTTTGTGAACCTCTGAATTTTATATTGTCTTTTTTTATCATTTCCTAGTCACTGTGATTTTTTTGGCACTTAAAATATTTGTATGTCATGTACATTATATTAAGAATTTATTGTTTTTTTAAACTAATTTGGGAAAACTTAAATGAAAACTTTTGATTACTGGAGGGGCAATGCCCCGCCCCCGCTAACTCTGCGTATGGTCCCAACCGACAACATTGCAAACCCTTTTAAGACTCCATATAAAAAAAGACATTTCCTAACAAACATTTCATAACTAGTAGATCAGGGTTAACGTGAGGGAGTTAGCCATTTGCAAAAAAATGGAAATAATAATTGGTTGGGATTTTGTCATGGATTCCAGCAACATGCAACCCTCCATTCCTCAAAGTGAAAATTGTCCAACATGAACAGTAACTAATGCTATTTTCACTACTTCATTCTAATGACATAAACAAATGACATTGTCCCTCACTATCCCTCACCATCTGTTCAGGGTGAGCTTGTGCCCACTAGCACTGAGAAACACATAAGTACCATTTGATGAACAGGAGGTATGAAAAATTGATTCGTATTATGATATTTTCTTGATAATTCATTTAGTGGCTGCATTTGTGCTTGGTGTCAAGTTTTTAAGTTTTTAGAATTAACGTCCCAATTCTTGTTTGTATTTGTGTCTGTGTTCATGTCTGTATTTGTGTCATTGAGACGTCTGTGTGAAAGTTTTCCTAGCGGCTGTTTGTGTTTATATAATCTTTGTGGATTTCATGCCTTTGTGTTTACACTTGAATTCACCTTTGTGTTTATTTTATCTCCACCCAGCATGTCTCTATTATGTGGGACACATTTGCTGATTGATTGCTTTCAGCCTTGACATTCTGCTCATGTTTTGCTGTTTTTCCACCGACGCCGAGCCTCTCTTGTTGCCATTTGTCTGCATATTTAAAAAGCACGGCTGAATAATTGTACTGCCTCAGCCATCACTTTATCCAGAGGAATGACTTGCACGCTTGGCTGCTTTTTTTTAAAGTGTGCTTGGCTAATCCACTCATTGCTTTGTGCATTCAGTGCTGTGAACCATAGGGCACCCGCTTGGATGCCCGTGCATGAATTACTGCCATTGAACATAAAGTGCTGGGAGGATTTTTCTTAACGATCGCCAACGCTTTAAATGCTTCTGCTTCAACAGTCGATACTGCTCAGCCCATTCAATTATTCAGCGGTCCGTCCCTCATTAACAAAATCCTGACCTTGACATGTCTGCCCTATTTCTCTCCCCTGACAGACTCGGCTCTCCAAACGACTCTGTTTGCTCTGATATTGGCTGGGAAATCCATGCATATTGATAAGTTGTTTGCAGTGTAATTGAAAATGTCAGTTATGAGGCTGGAGCTGACAAAGGTCAGCAGTGAGAATAAAAGCTGACAGGCGGCTGTACATGGAGAATATAGAGTACATCAATGAGGCCAACAGGATCCCAATGTATTTACCATGTTTATTATCAGCAGTTGTAGGTGAACTATACAACATATAGAAGTCAGAAGCTGTTGAAAAAGATGTACTATTTGTTTGAACATCAAAATTTGGTGGCCTTAATTTTTGGCATAATTTTAACGATTAATGGTATTTGGAGCGATCTTCACAATTTCCAACTTTTCAGGTGCAAAATATTTCCCCTCTGTTGCAAATCAAAAGATTTGAAGTCTGTGAGAATTACAAGATTTGTTGTGTCATGAAAGGCACTGGTGAATATTTCAAACATCCACTGAAGAATGAATTGTAGAAGCTGCTGCCAGATCTTGGTAAACTGTTTTTAAAACAAAGATTGTTCTATGAAAGTAAAAAAATAAATAATAATAATTATCTTGGTTCAGTTCCAAAAATAAGAAACCTTTTCAATGGTGCCGTTGTGTAACTCATTAGATTTAAGGAAAGAGACAAAAAAGTCCATTCTCACAGAGTTTGTGAAACTGTCACAAAAATGACTTCATTATCTTTTTGTGCTTGGCACATATTTTTCTTGCTGCAAGGAAAACATTTTTTAATTTTTTTTGTGATGCACTAGACAAATTTGTGTGGAGCTGCTGGGAATGAATGAATGGAGGAAAGTCTATTTCAAACATGTTGAACAACATGCTGTCACAAGCCATACAAATCAAAAGAAAATGGGTAAAAAGATGGATAATCTTATTCAATTCTACTCCCTTTCCAGTTTACTGCTGGGTTATCTGCTGATTAGCAGTTCACAAATAAATATGGTTGCATGTACAAGAAAAAAAACAAAAAACTGAAAAACCAACAACAATACGTGTAAATCCCTCAATGTAAAAACCATGTCCTTATCTTTGGACATTGAGCGCCCCACTCAGACTGTTGAAATCTGATGTACATCAATGGGATTCATCTGCTCAACCATATCCTTACCCTAACCATGACCCCCGAATGAATTGTTCTAATAAGATGTACCAGTGGTTGCACAAAATAAATTCCAATTAAAAAACACATGAGTTTGAAAACCGTGTCCTGCAGCACTAAAATAATGCAAAAATTGTGTTGGTTTACGCAAAAAATAAAATATTCCTTTTAGTGAGAGTCAGATCAGGTTACACAAAACCAACTTGCAACACTGACACGTACACAAACACACACTCCAAAGCCAAACAAGCTAAAATACTTGTTTTTTAATTGTAGGAAAGTGCTTAATGAACTACTGGGACAACATATATAAATCTACCAATACAAAAGCAATTTACCTGATCTGGATTCAACAAAACCTTTGCTACCAGTTTCATTTTTTATGTATTACTATTAGCTTCTTGGGATAGAAGTTAATTAAGTCAAATTGGCCTTCTTTTACCCAAATTTACACTATTAACCTTGATTTGTGATTTGGCCTGAGGCAAGGTGGTTATTAAATGGTCACATTCAGGGAGCTGTTGAATCTAGCTGCTTAACGCTCATTTTTAATTTGGATATATATTTATTGATTGGTTTGTGGTGACTTGATTGGAATTCTAAGATGTAACAAAGGTCACATTCTTCATCATTCACATCTCATGGCCTGGGTAAACAACCATGCATGGCTCGAACATTCAATAAGGCATGAATATGCTTATGACATTGGTGAGCCATCTTCTCTAGAGGACGGCTGCTGTTATATCTCATAGAACTGTTGCATCTCATGCATCAATATGTGACGTGTCAATCAGAAGCTGCTGCACTCTGCACCTCAAAGCCGCTTACTATCTAACTGTCTTAATCTGCTCCACGGGAGAAGGATCTGAGGTTAAAGTGCTTGCCACTATTTCTACATAAACAAAGGTTTGAACCTCAATCCCCAGAAACCAAGGATCCCCCTCCCAACCCGAGCAGACTGTCTACCCCTTCAGGCAGAGTGCTGACTGCCTGCTGGTTCTTTAATCGATTGCTAATGGCTTCAATTCCATTGTCGAGGAGCTGCTTGGAACCTGGCCCTCAGACTGGATGAAGTGGAAATACCATTTGCGGCTTTATGAGGCGTTTTACTGCAGTGAGGGACCTCTATTCGCCATGCTCCATAGCACTGCGCAGACTTTTGCACCACCACTTGATGGTTTTTCTTACGCTTGACTCCTGGTGCTTTCATCTCACTGCTTTCCATTTACACCCTTGCCTAAAGCATTTACGTTCACTCAATCTACACAGAATGACTTTCCTCTGCTGTTTGTGTGGGGATATTACAAGACTGCATTTCACTTTAACATGCAAAAGACCGATTTGCATGACAGATCTTGAGGGCTAAAGAATAATCAGTTTTTTTCAGATCAGAGTCATTCGAAAAGCTCATATTGTGTGAAACTGAGGTAGCTTTTAAAGTTCCAGTATTATGCTATTTTTCATCCATCTCCAATTGTTCTAAGAACCCCAACAACATCGTATTTAAGGTTTATATTCCCAAACTCTCCTGTTTTCTGGAGTTTTAGCCTCTGAAAAGTCACTTTCAGAGCACTCCTAAAACAGGCAGTTTTTTGGGCCTTCATGCATATGCTACGTCAGCGCTACTTCAGCGTATGTGTTTATCACAGCAGTAGCGGTAAATCATTAACAGTCTTCCTTCTCCTACTCTGACCACAGGAATAGTCCATTTTAGATGATAGTCCATTAATTTGTCAGACTACTGCTTCGCGTTGGGTCACAAACACATCAGATCATCCCATAAAAGCGAAACGATGCGGTATAACGGCTACTAAAAATGGAACTGATTGTGACCGCTCGCTCTGCGCCACAGGGAAGTAAACTATTAGCTGAGTCAGATGTTTCAAACACTCACATGAGTTGCTACGTCACTTTATTTTCCTCTTCACCTTTTCTGGTCACAGAAGGTGATAAAAGGTGGTATAACGGCTACTAAAAGTGAAACTGATTGTGACCGTTCTTGGGTTTATATATATATATACTGGATTACCTAAATACTGAATGGAAAGATATAAACTGTAATATCAACCTGCCTTTGTTATGTTTGTTTTACCTGTGAGGAAGTTTGAGAGGGAGGAGCTCACATTCTTATGTAGGGTGTGTTAAAATTTTGAGATACTCTTGTATTCACTACCTGGAATTGCATACAGAAAGACATAGTCAGAGGTTTTTCTTTGCTGAATCAATCAATAAATTTATTACAGATGAACCGAAATGAATCAACAACAATATCAAGTCAATAGGAGAACAGGCACTCATCTAAAACACAGCTATGGGCCTCGGGGTTGGCTCACTCCTGGTCCTCGAACGTAGTTTTCTCAGCATTTTTATTCTTTTTTGTTATCTAGTGTTTCTCTACCCTTGGCTCGCACATGGCTGTACATGCGCCTACTTTTGTTACGATACTAAGACATTTGTGATTGTCAGGGTCAAACATGAGCTCATTAGAGATAAAGACATACACAAATGATATGGGTCAAAGCATTCATTTCAAAAGTTTATTCTTTTAATTAAAAGATGTTTTATATTTAGAAATGATCAGTTATTGTAGTTAGTTAAAGATGACATTTACTGCTGATATAAAGCAATACAAATTATGTTCAAGATTATTGATTGAGTAATAATTATCATTTAGTGGTCTATTGTGTCTGTATATGTATATGAGTTGTTTAATATGTATTACGTTTAATATTTAAAATAGAATTATTCTTATTTGTTAATGATTTAGATTTTGTGCATTTTGGTCAAACTGTCTTTTTTAGTGTTAATCTGAGTGCCCTAGTTATTTTTATCTGATTTGTCTCGTCGCTTACGTACTTGCTTGTGTTATTGTTAGATTTAGAATAAATTGAAATGAGATGTTCTGAAACTGTTTGTCCTTGTCCTGAAAATGGCATCTCACAAGTCGACCTGAATATATTTTATGAATCAAATTATTATTATAAAGACGTTTAATTATAGTATGTTAAAAAGAAACCGAGAATGATAATCCATTTCAACACATAGGAGGAGTCAGGATTGTCAGGAGGAGGAGTTTCAGCCTTATGACTCATAAAGGGGCAAAAATCCAACTCGCCCGTTTAGAGCTGACTTTTTGCAAAATGTGGAATAGCAAGGGAGGGAGGAAACAGAACTGTTTCAACTTTGACCGTCTGAATGAGGCTAAACTGATGATCACTGTAGCAAAAACCATTATAAAGTGATTTTTTTCATAATACTGCCCCTTTAAATGCACTGACATGGATGACCAGGATCCACCTTGTGTGGATGTTGCAGAGGGAGCAGCCTTATCTCTCTCTCTCGCTCTCTGAGAATCCTGCGCCGCTATTATAAGCTAGCTCGGGTGAAAATGCAAAGCTAAGCATCCAACATGCACTGTTCTATATTTCACAGCCAGTCCCACAAGGCATGTGCTCTTTGAAGGCATTCTGGGTCAGGGATACAAGTCTTGTTCATTTATACTTGGAGAGAGAGAGGGAATTTTTTACACTCCAACAAAAAGCCATGTTTTACAGCACTTGCTGCCAGAAGCCTTGATAGAATCATCGATGTTAAACAGGAAAAAAAATAAATGCTTCATTGAACCAGACATTCTCTCATGGAACTGGAGCAGGATGCTATGATGGATGCTGGCTGGTTATTGGTTGACATGGGAAGGGTTAATCTCAATTCACTTCTTTGGATGTGGTGTGAATAATTAGTTTGCCTCCCAGATAGTCTCATTATTAGGGACTCAATCGTTTGAAGGCTGAGGGAAAAAAAGCTGTAATCAAGGAAGCCAGAGATTTGAGAAGCAGGACCTGGTGCCAGCTGTTGCAGCTGAGCACAAAGCGCATGTTTGTGTTTGTTCTTTCAGGCTCATCTTCCCGCTCCAAGTAGAGTACGGCAGGATTTGCATGCAGCCTCGTAATCTCTGTAAGCGAACCTGTTTCGGGATGTAATTCACATGGTATGTCTTTTGATTCGGATTAATCCGGGCAATCCTCTTACCGGTGGCTCAGTATAACTTATCACTGACAAGGCCGTCTCGCGGAACAGTGCAAATCCTCATATCCACCCCTCCCAGACTTCCAACCAGTAATTCTAATCTGTCCAAATCTGATCTGAGACTTTAACTTCCAAATACCTCTTGAAAGCCACGGATCAAAATGAAGTTCATGCAAGGGCTTTGGATTACATAAATTGAGGTTAGGGATTTCTAATGTGTCCTTCTGTGTAAAAACAGAGTTGGACTTTAATGCATGTTGTGATTAGAATTTGTATGAAGTTTTTCTTCCCCCTCAACACCCTGGCTGCGCCTAGAAATTCTGTCCATAAAAGTTGCAAACAGAATCGTAACAAAGGGCTGCCCTGGCGGTGTCCAACCCTCAATGAAAACGAGTTTGACTTACTGCCGGCAATGCGGACCAAGCTCTGACTCCAGTCGTACAGGGAACAGACAGATCTTATCAGGGGGTCCGATACCCCATACTCCCGGAGGACCCCGCAAAGGAGTCCCCCGCAAAGGAGTCTCAGAGGGACACAGTTGAATGCCTTCTCCAAGTCCACAAAACACATGTGGACTGGTTGGGCAAACTGCCATGCACCCTCAAGGACCCTGCTGAGGGTGTAGAGCTGGTCCACAGTTTCATGACCAGAACGAAAACCGCACTGCATCTTCTGGATCTGAGGTTCAACTATCCGGCGGACCCTCCTCTCCAGTACCCCCGAATAGACCTTACCGGGGAGGCTGAGGAGTGTGATCCTCTATAGTTGTTAGTTATAGTTGGCTCCATCAAGCCGTGACCTTCAACTCTCACTGGATCGGTTCGCAGCCGAGTGTGAAGCGGCCGGGATGAAAATCAGCACCTCTAAATCCGAGTCCATGGTTCTTGAAAAAGATGGAGTGCCATCTCTGGGTTGGGAATGAGATCCAGCCCCAAGTGGAGGAGTTTAAGTCCCTCGGGGTCTTGTTGGGAAGAATGGAGCGAGAGATTGACAGGCGGATTGGTGCGGCGTCTGCAGTGATGAAGAGTCTGCACCAATTTGTCTAGGTGAAAAGGGAGCTGGGCTGAAAGGCGAAGCTCTCGTTTTACCGGTCAGTCTATGTTCCTATATACCGAAGAACAGGATCGCGAGTACAAGCGGCCGAAATGGGTTTTCTCCATAGGGTGACTGGGCTCTCCCTTAGAGATAGGGTGAAGAAACTATGTCTCCCGGCTGGCCTGGGAACACCTCAGGATCCCCCCGGAGGAGCTGAAGTGGCCGGGGAAAAGGAAGTCTGGGCCTCCCTGCTAAGGATGCTGCCCCCGCGACCAGGCAACGAATAAGTGGAAGAAAATGGATGGATAGTTTTTCTTTAATGTTGAATTATAAATGGGGTAATCATTCATTCTTAAGATGATAATACTTCTCAGGTGATTGATAATATACACTTAAAACATTTACATATAAAGTATTACAATATAAAAATCCCATAAGTGCGAGATGTAGTCCAGAGTCCAAACATTTATTATTGATTTATTGAAAGACATAAGTGTGTTTTGCTTTGTAATGGATGAATAGATCGTCGGATGGAAAGATGGATGGATAGTCCTAATATAAAGAATCCTAACTATAAGTTATATTCTTATTCTTGGGCCAAGTGTGAAAACTAATGTAGCTGAGGGAACCAATACAAACTCCAAAAACAAAAATATGCAGAAAAGTCAATAAAATATGTAACCTTTAGTGGACAAATGCCCAAGCATCTAACTGAGACAAAAATGCCTAACAAAATATTTATTTTGCTTGATGAAAACACAAATATATATCAACAATAATGTGATTATCCCATTTCTTATTTTATATGACCTTTTATTCGAAAAAATTTAAAGTTTCTGGAAAAAGGACAAAAAAATACTACAGTGGCATAAAGCAAGGAGGATATTTTATTTACTTGGAGATGTACTTTTTTTTTTTTTTTTTTTTTTTTAATCAAACTGAAATATTTAACTGTGTGAGGCATATTCCTGATCCTTCAAGGTTCTGTATAATTCAATAAACAGGATTTAAGAGAAAACATGCATGCTCCACTTTTTCCAGCCTCAGCCGGAAGGCCACAAATGCGCTCTTATCAAACGTTGCAAGATTATGTCTTAATCTCAGTGAACACATGTTGGGTGGAATAAAAGCAATTTCATTTCTGAAACACTACTCTGCACAGCTTTCTGCCTCTGTAATCTCATCCTAGCCTCTGTAGCAAAGTAAAGTCTTGGTCCCGACCAAAGTTGTTGTGTTTGAGGCCATAAAAACACAGCCTCCTGTTTGGTAGTTGGAGCCCATTACTACACTTGTGACTGAACGGTTACGGCACCGCCAGTCCAAAGACAAACTTGCGTTCTGCTTTCAGAGAGGATTTGGGGGCCGTGTTTGCTGCTCCTGGTAAAACAGCGGTGTGAAGATGACGATAAGCCAAAGCTCTAAATCCCAGACTCTGCTGTCTTATCTGGAGCTGCTGGGCTGTGTGGCATTGCTTTAATGGAGGCGGCTCAGTGTCTGAGATTTAGCTACAATCGCATTAAGATTCCTCTTCACCTCGACTAGACTTGTTTGTTGTCAGTTTGGATTGAATCTTGTGAATGAAGGTTTTGTTAAAGTCACCCCACACTAGAAATCCTGTGACAGCCAAAGGCCAGCGTAATCTTTTATGGTCAACTTGAAAGTGATTTTTTTTTTTTTTCAATACAATTTCCAATAAAGCAATCAGACTAAGATCTTACTAGTGTAAAGATTTATCATTTGCTCTTTTTTAAGATGCAAAGAAACTTCAACAATGTCCAATAAAGCAATCAGACTAATTGTAAAAAGAGCAAATGTTTTGTAATGTGCAAAAAAAAATGAAGTACAGGAATTAAATCAAACTCATTTTGATTATAAAATACTTTGAGTGAAAGGTCTAATTTACAAACTTACATGTAGTCTCTTGAATAATGACTAAATTATTATTCTTTGAGTTTGGAGTGTTGCCTGTTTGAAATGGAATCGGACAGTTGATCTTTAGAAACCAAGGACTTTTTTATCAACATTCTAAGAATGCACAGTTAAGAATTTGATTGTGCAACACATCCTACATGCATTGATTGATTGAGTCCTGTGAAAATTGGTGGTGCACTTATTCATCGTAAACTGCAATGGATTGAGTATTACAGTATTATGCATAAACGTTTGCTCTACAGTCACTCTTCTGTCAAATCAGAATACTGATAAGTATGTGATCAGATCACTGTAACTTACTTTAAATGTTATGGAGCCCCAGATATGACATGGTAAAAAAAAAAAAAAGTTCAATTGTGGCCACAAAATATGAGTTTGTATCCATGAAATACCAATTCATTTCTAAAACATAAATAAAAGCAACACCGTATTGAAAAGCTCAGCACCCTTGTCCTCTTTGACTGCATCTGCCATCGCTACAGCAACTAGCCACGCTCACAGGACGGAACAGTATTAATACTATTAAGCCTTGTTTACAAAACAGCGTTTTGCTTCCGTTTCCGCTTTGTTTAAAAAAATTCTACAATCACACGGCAACGTTTTCAAAACAATCTGTGTTTACATGAGACCGCGGGAAACATAAAAAATCACTTAGTATACAAGCCAGGACAATAGAAAGAGGTGTGAATTTTCTATTAACCAAAATAATTATAATTCCGCCGAACACAAGTAAGAGTAGAGCTTTAATCAGACCTAGCGTGACCTAAGTTAGCTTTATTTACTAGCCCCTTATTCTGCATACAACTATAAACATGACAAGCAGCTTCATGTGCCACTTCACACTACGTAGCGGTTTAATTGTGCAACACAAACAACTCAGCAACCTGCTGCTCTATATAAACAAAGTTGAATTGAATTGAATTGAATAAAAGGATTCTATTGTATTCTAATGCCAATTGGATGTCGCGACACAACATCACTCCAAATTTTCCACTTTGAGCAACTTTGATCGCAAGAGTCGCGTCGCTTGAAGAGCGGTCGCTTGACGTCACGTCATTTACATTGATTTTGAATGTAATCTAGTCGCCAAAGTTGTTGAAGTCGTGTTTGGTGTGAACCTTTAGAACGTGTCTAGTAAGAAGCCCTTCAAGCTTGTGATTATCACAAATGACCCCATGACCCCTGACATCACCAGCCCCCTAGGCACAGTGACAAAAACGTCCAATCAGAAATGTGCAGCTTGACCAATCGTCACCCGCCCATTTAAAGAGTTGAATAAACATCAGCTTTGAAACATAACATTGATTTGCTGTTTACTGAACCACACCTGCTAGCAGGTGCCACAATAAAGAGATAACCAGTGTTATTATTATTATCAGAGGTCATAGTGGTGTAAGCTGCTATGTCATCATCTACTGTAATGTTACAATTACCTGCTCACAAACAGTTTTGTAAGAGTAGGGTGAAAAAATGATAAAAGCTACAATGTGACTCCCCCTACCCTCAACCCCCCAACCCACACACACAGAGCCAGTCCCAGTCTGTTTACTCAGGTGCCTGCTCTACTGAAGCTCTGATGAACTGCTGTGCAGACTTTTACACTCTGCTGCCTCTCAGGCAAATGCCAAAACAAATCTTGTCATAATTAGCAGTAATCCTGCTCATTACCGTCTGCTTAATTATCCTATTAATAGCTCTTCCTGGGAGAGCTTGTTTTCTGCGCAAGCAAATGTTTGTTCCTAAATTAGCAGACAAGAAGACAGCTCTATTGTTCAAACAGCAGCTTTGACAAAGCAGAACAGGCAGGATTAACTGCTCACAGAGCGGGCCACGAGCTGACAGGCAGCGACGCAGTAGGCTGGGCCAACAATGACACCCTTATCCTGCAAGCTGTTGTGTAATCTACATCGTCAAGTACACACAATCAGCATTAGCAAGTTGTCATATCACAGCTACAGTGTCACAGATAGAGCCACGGGCCCATAAGAATATCTGACAGCTGTGTTTTTATTCTTATTTGCTGGTAATGCAGATAAAGCAATGACACTGTTTATAATTAGATTTAGGCAGATTTCTTACCCTGATGTTAGCTGAACGCTTTGCTGCATGTGTGTGTATGTGGGTATACAAAAAGCCTGGGCGATAAAACAATAAAGATATATATTCAGGAGAGAGATGTAATCAATATCAATAGAAAATATGTGCGATATAATGTTTGATCATTTCACTGAACTCCGTTAGAAAAAACCCAGAAACAGCGCCTGACCCCAAAACACCAACGCTAACCTCTTCATTAAAGGATATTTGTACGGTTGCCGTACAGACAACTCCCGGTGCTATTGGTACTTTTACCGAAGTACACATACGTAGCGTCTTAGGGTTAGGGTTAGGCTATAACCCTATATCGCAACACGTTATAGGGTTAGGGTCAGGTTTACGGTTAGGTTTAGTCTCTCTTAGTCACGTGACCTAAACTGGCAAATGACTGACCTATCATGTGACCGTAAACCGGCCAATGAGGGGCGCTGCGTATGGATAGAATGTCGGTATATTGGTACGGTAACCGTACGGATAGCCACTGCATTAAAGGAATAGACCAAGTAAAAAGTATACGTCTCTCTGTCATCAAAACACAAAGGGTCGCCAATTTACTTATGGTCAGATTTAACACTTGTATGGAAGGATAAAAGCTAACAAGTCTGACGTCGTGTGAAATAAATGTTATCATAAAGCTAACGTCAGTATTCATCCGTCCCAACTTGTGAAACACAATATTTTTTAATTATATTTCACATGATCACAAGACAAAGCTAATGCCATTAGACAGTAATGTAATTGTGATTATTACACCAAAATATCCTGAATGATTAAATCATCAGTCTGATCTGGTTTAATTATAGGAAATCAGAGAGATATTTATCAACCATAACTTTATGTAACAAATTACCAAATATAGAAAAAACGAGATTCAGCAGCAGTAAAAACACTAATGGAGTTATTTTTGCTTTTCATGTGCTTTTTTATTTATTTATCATTATTTTAGAAAATGTCATTATAAATGAGGAAATAATGCCAAAATTGACCCCATAATATTTTCTTAATACATACCCATACATGTTTGTTTCATGTCAGAGATGTTAGTTCAACTCATTTACAAAATGCATTGCACATTTTCATTTTCTTTGATTAAGCATTTATTTAATGTCTATATTTGTACATTTAACAGTTTATTTTTATAACTGAGTTTTTTTTGTTTTAGTTTTTTTCCATTGTTCAGTTGACCCCTTTATAAATGTTAAAGTTTGGCCTTTTTTCTTCTGGTCCTTATTGTGAATAGGTAAAAAATAAAACAAATCAATAATTATCCATATCTACTGCTATGAAACTCTTATATCATGATACATTTTTCAGGCATATCGCCCAGCCCTAGTATACAATATTTGCCCTCGTTTTGACCCCTTTGATGAACATCGTTAAATATATTATATAATAGATTAAACTTACATCTGTAATTCTTGCTCCTGATACACAGATATTTCCAGGGAAAGTTATCCAGAGTAAATTCCCAGCTGTGGAAAGGCCAAATTTGACCAATGATATGGAAGTTAAATGGGAAGTTTGTGCCCACTTCTCTGACTTGTAAGGCGAAAGGCTTAATAGTGTAAAAATGAATTGGATCTGTCTTATCCATGAAACCTCCCAAGTATTCAAAGAAGACTCTAGAGGAAAGCTTTTAGAGTAAATAAAGCGAGTGCTCAGAGCAAGGTGCACAGGATTGTGCACACAGACCCAACACCTCATGCTCCAGCAGTCCAATACATTATAAATGACCCGTTCTCTCTCCTGCATGCACCAATCCCCCATACATATAGTGTGGGGTAAGCAGAGCCTGGTCTGTAGTGTGCAGCCTGCAGCACTGTCAGCCCATTGATGTACAACACTCTGCCCTTTGTTCCTTGTACACAAACACACTTTCCACATTAATATTTTATTGGAAATGTACTCCATGCTTGTGATTTAAAGCCTTTTCTTGTTAACAGCGCTGTTTTCTCTATTCTGTTGCACTAAATTATGAAGGCAGTGTTTCAAAAAGAAGACAAGCCCATTAGATTATAATATTACTGGAGATAAATGATTACTGGCAAAGCACATGTGACTTCACTCGCTGTGTTCCAGTTCAAACATTTTCCCTGAGGCTGCACTCGCAGCTATTAGTTAAGAGCATGGAGATGTGTTTAATGTGGTGTGCATAGAGTGTGTGTGTTAGTAATATATGCACACATTATGAACCTATGCATATATACTTAGCGTTCCTGCTCAGATGTTTTTGTTGGAGTTTGAGGAGATGTTGAGCCATGTGATGTTGCTTGTTCCTGTTGTCAGAGAAACGGAAAGGATCAATGGAATTTCCTTGCAAGAGTGAAGCATGACAGACATAACGAATGCCTTTCATGAGAAACGCATGAATAACTCATGAGCCCTCCCATACTCTCTCTCTCTCTCACTGTGCTTTGTTGTGTCTCATACAGATGGGATTACAGAAGGCAAGATCTTGGAAACATATGAAAGATTAATTTGTGATCTGGGATTCTGCTTGCTTACAAAAGGACTAAATAATGATTTTACAGAGAGTGGCAGCAATCTGGGGATGCGTGGGATGTACACAAGGGGAGCATGACACAAAGAGTCTGCACAGTACACAAACACAACACACTCACAATAACACAACCTGACAGAGATCCAGTCACTTTGTGCAGAAAGTGAACTTTTGCATAGAAACTGTTTCTACACCTACTGATCCATATCAGAGTCTGAGGGCAGAGGATACAGCACATCTGGGACAGAGCGTTATATTATAGAACAATAACAGACAAGTGGAGACACACATATATACGCTTCTACGCTACATTTAAAAACTGAAATTGATAAAACAACTGAATGAAAGACCTGGGTGGCACGGTAAAAGGTACAAATGAAACATTACTGTTAAGGGTGTGACTATTATTTTATATTATTCGATTTATATTCTTACGATCCCACTACATCAATCTGTGCTCGGCAAGTTGGCCTTCCGGATGACGTTAATCAATCTAAAATCGTTTTAAAAGGTGTTCAATTTATTGTATCGATACAATGAAATAACGCATAGGACTTTATATGGATGTGTTCGAAAAGTGCTTTTAATATTAAAGATGTTACGGCTGACTGTCTGCTGTCTGTGATGTCACGCGGTGCGCGCCAGGCAGCAGACCAACAAAACGGAGAAGCCGGCGAATAAGAAATGGATGGGACCACCTTTGGGTCCAGTGTGTGAAACACTTTGTGTTTATCACAGACAGAGATATTCTAAAGCAGTGGTTCACCAGGCCCGTCAGCAGCAGCACATGTAGCGTTAGCTCGTTAGCATTAGCTCTGCAGAAGCCTCTTGATAACCATTGTATTTAAAGGAAAAGTATCAGGTTCAACCACTGCTCATTTAACCTGAGAACAGGTCTTGATTGCACTTGTTTTTTACATTAATATTGTTTTATTTTTATTTTTATGTTGAAAAAACTAAGCAGAAGAGTCAGGTAAAACTAATATGTATTTTTATTGAAAGCATATTGAGTGTTGAAAATGAGAGCAGAAAAGTTAACATCTTGTTAATTTAAAAGGAAGTGTTGGTTGGAATTTACTCAAATAAAATGTGAATACATTGGACATTAAATGTTGTTTACTTGTTTCTTTATGTCCATAATAAACATTTTTTTCTAAAATAACCAATAAGAGTAATAATAATAAAAATAATAATAATAAAAATAATAATAATAATAATAATATTACAGTCAGACTTGGGAGAGGGTGAAGATAAATGATGAAAAATGAATCTTTTCAAGAAACACTAAATACTGTTTCATTCCACTTATTTACAAAATGAGATTCTTTAAAATGTGTGTTATCACTCATTCATTCCATCATTATGATCTACAGTTGATTTTTCCACAGAATTCTGAGCAGAATGGAGTATTTGGACAAAGGAAGGAACTTGGATTCAAAAGTTAGAGAACTTGAGCCAAAAAAGTTTGAGAAACACTGCATTACAGTAAGTCATGGATCAACTCCCAATCTCACTACCCAACATGTAGCAAGCGATGTGTGAACAAGAGTGTGTAAAGTGTGAAAAAAAGATTAGAAGGAAATAGGAAATATTGATAACAATAATTTCTAAATACAGTCTATTTACGGATCAATGCTAGCCCTGACCTCTGTGCAGCTGTCTGTTTGCTCCAGGGTGAACTTCATGAACAGATGCAGCTCATTACTTTCTGTGGAAAGAAAGTAATGATGTCTTTGGCTGAAAAATGCTAATTTGACACCACATATGGGAAAGATGTGCTGAATGTGCAGTTCCATATCTTTAAGATGGTTGGACGGCTGTACAGCACGTGTAAACACGCCATCATTGCGTGAATTGGCCTGTTCAGGATTCATCTAAGATTCTGTAACTTGTTCCCGGAAAGCATCTTCTGTCTGAAGAGTCCTCCTATGATTCACCTGGGAGTAGGAGAAGCTGTCGTCTGCTCTAGTCCCACAGATGGCCCAAACTCCAGGGGCAGCACTACTTGTTGTTTTTGATGAGCCGTGCGTATACAAAAGCACAACATCTGGAGCTGCCATGTGGCCTCTCCATTTGCTGCCCCCCCCCTCGCACACACACACTGACACACACAGAAACACACACTTCCCCGAGCCAGATGCACCCAAACAACTGTGAACTAAACAACATTAATGATTCATGGAGAAACAAGCGGCGCAGCTCGCAGCAGAAACCTGCCAGCGACTTTGATTGGAAATCTGAAAAAGCCATGAATATGCAGCAAACATCAGGCCTGCTGGGGGAGGAATAATGAAGTGATCTGTGTTTGACCAACGGGAAATAATGTTCCTGTGATTTTTCATGGTTAGAATTTAGCCATTTTAATGCCTCATTACCAGTTTCCTTACATTTTTGTGACACGTCGGTAGGACAGAAAGGTGTTAGCTGAAGATGAATGAATGTGTCAGAGACTTACAGACAGGTCGGAGTTACGGAACTTCATGGATGCTTCAGGACTTTGTGCAGGAAGGGATTAGAACAGGGGTGCCCAACCTTTTTCCGCTCACAAGCTCCTTCTACCATAGACAGCTCTTTGTGATCTACTGTGTTTAAAATTCAAACTATTACAATTGTACTGGGAGATGATGTACAGCAGGAATGTACAGGCTGTTAGTTACTGGTTCCCGGGGTACTAGGCAAGGCAAGGCAAGGCAAATTTATTTGTATAGCGCATTTCATACTCAAGGCAACTCAATGTGCTTTACATGATAAAACATTCAATTGTTTAAAATCAATAAGAACATTTAAAATCATCAGTAAAATCAATTAAAATCAATTAAAATCATCAGTAAAATCATCATTACATCAACAACATGACAAAAAATCTCTCTCTCAATCATATGCAGTAGAGAAAAAAAGTGCCTTTAACTTTGATTTAAAAATGTTCACATTGGATGCTGACTTCAGCGCCGCTGGCAGTTTGTTCCACTTCTTTGCAGCATAACAACTAAAAGCAGCATCACCATGTTTACTGTGAGCTCTGGGCTCCACTATCTGACCTGTGTCTATAGATCTGAGAGACCTGCTGGGTTCATACCTGACTAACATGTCACTGATGTATTCTGGACCAAACCCATTCACAGATTTATACACCAGCATATAGTGATGTGTGGGACCGGAAGTGTGTGTTGTGGTTATGGTGGTTCTGAGACTGACAATAAAAGGAGTGAACTGAGAAACAGACCCGCTGCCTGTCTCTATATATGAATGCCTGAGCATGGCATAGCACAACAATTATTAAATAATTATTAAATAGTTGTATCATATTCAAATATAATGTTAATATTGACGCAGTTACACTTAAAAATCGAGTTAAATTGAAATGTACATTTAAATGTAAATACAGTCAATAAAAATAGTTTGAATATTTTACAAACTTTATTTTCAGAGTAAAAATGTAGCTTTTTTGTTTCATCATGGCAGAACTAAAACTGTGATGGTCTGCAGTTTGTTTATCTTAGAACCTCTCACAGTTCAAATCAACAGAAGCACCAAACACAGCTGCTCACTTCATAAAGACCCAGGTTAAAGAATCATATCTTTGCACTGAATCAAAACACATAAAATCCTCGTCTGCATTCACACAAATCTTGTGAGTTCTCTGAGAGGCTGATGTTCATATAACGGAGAAGTAACATCAGTAAAACTCAAGCTGTGTTAAATGTAGCGCTGCTAGCATCTACAACACCTTGAATATTGTGTTTTGCTGTCGCTGACAGGTGACGCTTCAACTGTGGGAGGATTAGTATTATCGGTCTATGTGGAAGGACATTTATATTGTTCATTTTCATTAGTTAGCAGCGCTCGAGGGAATGAGCGACAGTCAGTCACAAATTAATCAATGAGATTTAACGTAACTATACGAGAGCAGGACGACTGGCCATGTAATCGATTTTCTAACCACTAGAGGGCAGTTTTACAGACAGGCACGTCTCACCGGCAGGGGACGCAACAAAAAATCACCCCCCTCACTTTTTACAGAGGGATTCATAGTTAACAACATATTGGTCTAGTTAAACTGAGTGAATGGTGATCAAGCCAATCACAGTCAGCCATATGACAAAGGTAAACAAAGAGTTAACAATGATGAGTAAAGTGACAAAAAATGAGTAAAAATGAGCAAGAAATGGTCCAAATGTAGCAAGAAAAGAGTGCAAAGTGACTGAGATGCACCAAAAGCAGTCGAGTGACAAAAAATTACAAAAAAGATAAAACAGGTGGTATGTAATGGCAAAATGTAGCTTAAATTAGCTAAATGTGGCAAACACTAGTGAAAAATGGTAAAAATATGGAACAAAAAGAGGCAAAATGGAAGTAAAAAGGAAAAAAAGTGTTATTTACTGGGCCAAACGTAGCTTATTTGGATGAAAAGTGGCAAAAACTGGTTAAAGAATTAACAAAAATTGGATTAAAGTGTCAAAAAGAAGAAAACAAATTGAAAAATGGATAGTTATTGGCGAAAGGAGCTAACATCTGGAAAAACAAAAGAAAGTGTCACATTTTTGGGAAAGGGGGCAAAAATGGGACAAAGAAAGTTGCTATTTTTTTTAGTAAATTAATTAAATAAATTAAATTGGGAGATGATGGTTGCCCAACCCTTAGAACACCTTCACTTTTAAAACCGCTGCTCCCCCCCTGCACACACAGGCCAATGTGTAATTTATGGGAATGCATGGAGGCTCCTGACTACTGCTCTATTTATATTCTAGTTTCCGATATTCTGATACAATTTGGCAACACCTGGGGGTACCCGTACCCCAGTTTGGGAACCTAGGCTCTAGAGTTAATTTAGCCTGCTTCTCTCCATCACACCTGAGTCCAGTTGCCTGTTTATACTGCTAGTGTAGTGTGTGTGTCAGAACGCATGGATATGGATGTAAACAGGACTGTAAAGACGGGGAAGCTGCTGAAGCAGCTCTGTGGAGGAATGTGTTATCAGAGCTCTGACAGCGTATTGTAGACTCAGCACTGGTGCCTCTCCGTCTAATGAGATGAGCTCTCACTGCTAATTAACCCATCCATAACTCCCCTGCTGTATTCATCAGTGTGCAGAGCTGAAGGAAAGCAGATGCTGATAAGGAATGACAAACTGTACGGGACAACTGTGTGACCCACTGAAGTGTGAGGCTTATATCAAATCAAGCTGTGTAAACCAGTAAAACATTAATGACACGTCAGATTTCAAACTGAATAAATAAGTTCTATGCAGAAAAACTGGGTTTCGTCAGGTGTCAATCATTTCATGTTTTTGATGGCTGGGACATGTTTCAATAAATAAGTATTTTGGCAATTAAGGTTTTTAACATACAGTAATAATCTTTATTTAAGTCTCGAGCATCACTTAACAGTTTAATGGCTCCATGAAAGAATCGTTAGACACACAACGTACTGAAACATTTCAATGCTGTGTTCTTACATTATCCACAGTTCTCGGATGAGACACTTGTTTTAATCTATATTGCTGTGCAGTGTGGGGTGCAAATGAACAGCATTAGTGTCCCCGTATGAGATCTAGATTGTGCCCTTTTGGTCGTATTTGATTCTGCTTTATTGCATTGATGGCAGCTTTCAATTTCCCCTCCGTTCCCTTTGGTTTCAGAGCTAAGCTGCGTGAAAAAGGATTAAGATTATGCTTTGAATGAGTCATCACTTTAAACTACAGATGGAGTTTACAGTTCAAAGGGGATTATGAATATTAAAGAGGGCATATTTTTTTTTCTGTCCCCATGATTGGGTTTTTCTGCATAACAAAGCCTGCACACATTCAAAGGATTAGACAAACATAAATCCTCAAGGTCTCTCTTATGACTTGGTCTGCTTTTGAATTGCTTTTGAATAATATCCAATTAAATAATGCATTGTTCTTTGGGCAAGTTGGCTGTCACAGAGCTGAGATGAAAACTGGGGTGGGATTCATTAGCAAGTCTCTCTGTGTCAGTTTCAGCTCAGCTTCCTCTCTTCTTTCCATGTTACTTACCTAAAAAATTGTACCAAAATGAATCATATAATTCAAAAAATGAAAGTGTCTATTTGTACGATTGCTGTACGGACAACCCCCGGTGCTATTGGTACGTTTACCGAAGTACAAGTACGTAGCGTCTTAGGGTTTGGGTTAGGTTATAACCCAATATTGCAACAATTTTTAGGCTTAGGGTCAGGTTTAGGATTAGGTTTAGGGTTAGGGTAACATTTAGTCAGGCGACCTAAACTGGTCAATGACTGACCTATCACGTGCCCTAAACTGGCCAATGCGGGGCGCAACGTACGGACAGATTGACGGTAGATTGATACGGCAAACGTATGGATATCCACTGCCTTCAATATAGGCTGAATATCAGTATGTTTTGCGACCTAAAGCTATCAAATGCATAAGAGAAACCAATCTAGAGAAAAAGAGAAGTGCTAAAACATCTGTATAACTGCACATAATAAAACCATAAGGTACATCCATGAAAGGATCAGTATCTAACCTTGGAGAGAACATTCTTCACTTATAATGACACCACGTTGGCGTTTGAATCTGAGCTCACTTTACAGCTTTGTACCATCACACTCATTCCTAAAAAGGAATCCCTTTCTCTCCTCTATCCTCTCACCCTCAATTGACCAATAATGACAACTGATGAATGTCTAAACATTTAATTCCATTGTTTCTAAAAATCCCAAACAAAACAAAACCCTGTTCTAAATATTTTAGTGCTGCTGTGTTAAAAATCCTCAAAAAAGAAAGTTTTGCTTTGATATAGTGGGACTGTGAGTTTGCCTTTAACAGAGGTGTAACGAGTACTGATATATCTACTCAAGTAGAAGTAATGTGACTTGATTCAAATTGTACTCAAGTACAAAAACAAGTAAGTCATTCATGGAATATTCAAGAACAAGCAAAAAGTAGCTCAATTACTGTAAATAGTACTCAAAGTAAAAGTTACTAGTTATTTTCACCCCCCACGTTTATTTTTACATACAGTAAACATCTCATGTAGCCGATTGGTTGGCTATGATGTGATGCGTTTGATTGTTATCTGGTCATTTCACTTTTTGTAGTTTCACAATGTCTGTTGATAATTTTAAGACAAAAACAAATTAGAATTTGCTCAGTAATGGTTGGGTGTAGAAATGTAATGAATTGCTATACTTAAGTAAAAATGAGTGATTTAGAAATATACTCAAAAAGGTACAAGTACCCATAAAAGCAACTTAATTACAGTAACATGAGTACTTGTACATTCTTTTAACCAGAACAAAGAGGTCAGAGCACATGATTCCAGTTTTAAAGTCTTTACACTGGCTCCCAGTCAGCCTCAGAATAGACTTTAAAGTTCTGCTGCTGGTGTATGAATCTGTGAATGGGTTTGGTCCAGAATACATCAGTGAGATGTTAGTCAGGTATGAACCCAGCAGGTCTCTCAGATCTATGGACACAGGTCAGATAGTGGAGCCCAGAGCTCACAGTAAACATGGTGATGCTGCTTTTAGTTGTTATGCTGCAAAGAAGTGGAACAAACTGCCAGCAGAGCTGAAGTCAGCATCCAATGTGAACATTTTTAAATCAAAGTTAAAGGCACTTTTTTTCTCTACTGTATATGATTGAGAGAGAGATTTTTGGTCATGTTGTTGATGTAATGTGTAATGATTTTACTGATGATTATAAATGTTCTTATTGATTTTAAGCTGTTGAATGTTTGATCATGTAAAGCACATTGAGTTGCGCTGAAATGCGCTATACAAATAAATTTGCCTTGCCTTGCCTTTTTGTTACTGTCCACCACTGGCTAACACACAGTGACAGATAACCATGGCTTTAAATGAACTTTTTAGATCACCAGCCAGCATGGCTCATAGATTCTTAAAGTAACCAGCCAACCACATTTTCCACCAATGTTTTTCCAGCGAAAAATAAACTACATTATGACTGCCAGAGAATAGATTAAAGCTTTCATGTTTCTTTAGTTTTTAATTTAGTTGATTGCAGAAATACATTAAAATGGTAAAAATAAAAACGTTTAATTTAAAAATAATGTTGTAACGATGCCTAAAAGGTGCAATATGGATTTTTGGGTGTGTCGGAGAAGTGAATCTTTAATTAAGTATATTCTCATAACTTAATAAACAAACTTAACTCAGATGAAAATTGGATCCCTGGAACACTGTTTGAAGTTAGGAGGTAATCAGTACTAACTAAGAATTACTGTAAAAAAAAAAAATAATAATAATAATAATAATTATTGTAGAGGAAAAAATGTTTTACAAACATGCATGCTCATCAATTGTAAAAAAATCCCACTCCCCACATACTGTATAGTACACATTTTAAAGGTGGACAAATGGTCGACTATCAGCCACTCACGACCCAACATCCATTTAGTATTAAAACTCCTCAATTTCTTCTTTTTTTCAGATCCTCTTTCATCTTCATTTTCCCCTGTGTCGTGCTGATATCATATCGGATCGTGATCGGCCGATATGCAAGGCTGCAATATCGGTATCATTTCGGAAATGAAAAAGTTGTATTGGGACATCCCGAGTATTTGTTTCGTTCTTCACCAGCCAAAATGGCTAGTAACACTACAATGTTACCCGCCAAAGTTAATTGTTACCCGCAATTGGCAGGTTGACGGGTGTTAATTTAAAGCCCTCCAGATAACCACAGGTGGACGACAGCTAACATAGGATAACTTGTGTTATTTTAATACGTACTAATACATATATGCCTTGCCTTAAATTAGGCATTAAAAAAATAAATGTTAGTACGGTCATTTGGTCAGGCAAATGTAAAGTCTCGCTTGCTTTACTCTACATTATGACTATATTACTTCATCGTCATGCTTACAGTATTGTTGTAGAAATATGGATTTAAAATGTCACCTGGATAACAGAGGTAGGAAGCAAATATGGCTTTGCAGTTTTCCCTTAGCTACTCGTGTCTCCCTCACTGCTGTGTTCAGAAAGCGAAGGGCAAGAGGCCCCGTGTTAAGTGTCTTATTAGTGGGAAATGAGTGCAGTGTCAGACGAGCCCAGCCTGTCACAGTGCAGCCATCATTAAAATAAGCACGAGACGCTCTTGTCTCGGATGGAATCACATTTTAATCCTCACCACATTATTACTGTGGTGAGGAAGGTCAGCACTTTAAGCAGGTATAAACCCCCTCGAGAGCTTATGATAATGTCTTCCCTCAATGGGAGATATTGGTCATATTTTAGTTTCTAGCTTTTTGTAGAATACGCCACGGCTAATGAAGAGCCTAATGTAATGCAGCTGTGCGGGCCGCCATGGTAACCATGAATAATTCAGCCTACTTGTTCTTTGGTTTCCTGGTCTCTCGAGGGTTCTGCCTATTTTGTCCATTATGACAGGCCATTATCCAGCCTTCAGCCTGCTAGCTCTCAGATGGTGCGCAGAGCCCATTTGTTACCCCTCTTGCCCCTGGTAACCTTCAAGCAGCTGGAGAGAATGATTGAGACTATACTGTTATATAAATACCAGAGCAAGAGGTGCAAGAGGCAAGAAAACGAAGAGACCCTTTCACACAGGGGATTCAAGGATGCTCTTCCATTTCATTACAAGTGCATATTACATTTCCCTCCAAAGGCATCAGGAACTCTTTGAATACAGATTGCACCAATAGAATAGTGCATTACATTAATGTGCAATGTGCATACGAGCTGCCACTGAGGATGTTTTCACAATGTATACAGAATAGCTCTTAGTAGCGGCATATATTTAGTAAGGATGACACTAAAGTAAGCAAAAGGTACTTAATAGCAATAAAAGAAGGCGTGGCTTGTTTGACCAGATCTCACCATGTCCATCACATTCCCAGTGCCCTTTTAAACATTGACATTTCACAGTTAAGGATCTGTATTTTGACTAACTTTTACAAGTTGCAACGTCATATAAACAACATGACTCAAACTCACGGCCAAATTCAGCTTTCAGAACGTAATGCACATAAAAATTCGACTAAAAGACAAAATCAACCACTTATAGTGCACAATTGTTGTTAGTTTCATTTTTTATGTTATTTTAAATAGTGAAATGAAATTATGACTTTTAAAGTGGCAGTTCTTTAACTGTCAAGCATAAGTCATAGGATTGTGGATCAGATCTTTGCAATCCATTTGGAAAGCACGGCCATAATGTCATCAATAACCCCTATGCGGTATGTTTACTGAAAGAAAAACCCTTAATTATTAGTTTTTAAGTATTTTTTTCCCCCATAAACAGCAACAACGACTTCAAATATGCTGTAACTGCAGGTTTAAATGTGTAAATGTATCATTCATTGATGTTCTGTTATTGTTTAATCTTTTTTAAGGTTGTGGAGGTCTAAGTCCCAACTCTATATTGCAGTGGCAGTTCTGACACAAATTACTCCCTGGGCGGGCAACCTCAATAAAGCTTGTAAACTCTGCATAGCTTAGTGTACTGTCATAAAAGGTTAAATAAAAATAATAATAAAATAAATTATTGGAATAAAAACAATTTTTATAAGGGTAAGATTAAACGCAAAAAATACAAACAACAAAAAAGGCGTTTTGTACACAACTACACACTACAACTACCAATCAGCCCAAAAACAAACCCTAAATTGGGTTTTACTTTTTTAGTGCTTTATTGAAAGTCATGAATCATGTCCTCATATGTTAGTTTTCCACCTATAGTGTGGTTTATGCTTATCACTGTCAAACTGCTCGCCCTTCATTATTATTTAGCCAAAAACGTTTTATTTAAATGGATAGTAGTTAAATAAATAAATAAATACAATAATAGTTTGGACACATTTGCTGACAATTTATCTGATTATTTGATAAATATTTATTACAATTATTGCAAAGCTGTAAAGGAGAAAATGACAAAACTATTAATTTATTTGTGGGTATTATCAAAGTTGTCAAAAGGAGATTCACGTAACCCTATCCGTCACCAGAACGAGGCCATAGAAACGACTGCGTTCAGGAGAAATACAAAACAAACGCTGCACAGACTGAAAAAAGCCTTAAAAGATAAAGAGTCACTACTGAAGCCGACTTTTTCACTCGGAGCGGAGGATCACTGAGAACCTTTTAACACACACACACACGGTGTACCGCGTGCGCGTCGTACAGTGAAAAACCTTAAATCCGCTCTTTTCTGAAGGGACTCTGGTTGTCTGTGCTCGAGGCTGCAAACAGTCAGCCCAGCCTGCAGCAGCGCTATATAAAAGTTTTTTTGGTTTTTTTTTCTTCTTTTGCCGCCCCCTAGAGATTGATATAAAAAAACCGCCACTGTTATATTGTCAAATTGCAATTTAATTTCAGAATTAGAAAATCATAAAAGACACTCAGAAAGTGTCATTAAATATTCCTTTAAGAACTATTGTTATGGAAGAGTGAGGTATGAGCCAAAGGGCAAGATGAGCCACCCCTTGTTGCCTGGAAAGAGTAAAAAACATTAATGATCTAACCACATATTTAGGAGGAAGGCATTATTTCATGGAGTCTGTGAAGGTAAGAACGACATGTGTAAAGGCGGCCAGAAAGAAAGTATTAGCAGATTCCGCCCGCCGCCTACACGTCTGGTTAAAAAAAGTACTGCGATTAAATTTTCACAGTATCGATGTGAATCGTGATACCTATGAATCAATTTTTAACTGCCTTACGATTAATCGTTACATCCCTAGTCAAAATGGTAACTCTGGGGTAAGTTGTGCCACGAGGCTAATCACTTATGTTTAGACTCATTCTGTTTGTTTGGAGGGATGCACAATATCCTGAAATATATGCAGATATATTAGTTATCGCCAAAAATCTGATTTCCTTGATGTAGTGATCCTAAATATGAAAAATGGCTCATCTTTTTCCACTCTCCCCTAATCTAAAAATCCATCATTTATGATTGGATTTAAAAGGAGCTCAAGCCTAAATGTGAATTTGTTGTGCAATCTTGTTTGATGTGAAATGCAGTCACAGCACAGGAGGTGTGATGCATTTGATCTGGTCATTAGGACAACAGGAAGCTCTGTGCATTTGTTGCTTAGCTTAATTTTAAATCAATGTGGAACCTAAATCAATGTTCGTGTTGCATCTCAGGCACTCATCAATGGCTGGTCCCCTGAGGACATGGTGAAGAAGACGACCACGTTTTGTAAAAAACAAGGAGGGAGGTGGGCGGTACTCATAGCCATTGACCTCAGTAATTACCCTCTACTTCTGCCTGAATCTAAATGTGACCCAATTGAGATAATTGGTTATTGGAGATACCGTTGAAGCTTGGTTCCCTCACGGCTCCAGGTGATCTCATCATGCACAGACCTATAAACAACTAGTTGTGGTTGAAGCGGCCCTGGAGCTGTAAAAGGCCCTGATATTTAGCAGTGGCATGAATTGAGACTGATGTTTGTGCTCTTGTGATTCCACCCCATCCTTTGTCCCAAGGGTAGGACAGTGTAATCAGGGCTGTGATAGCATCTCCTGGGGGGAGACGATGAGGAAGCAGGGTCTGTGGACTGATCCAGAGGGCAGATATATTTATCTAGGTAATGAGAGCCCAAACACCGTGGCCCTGTGGGGAGGGGCCGGGGACGCGGCCTGGTACGCTTAGAGACCTGCCGGTGCCATGGCAGCGTGGTCCCCACGCTGCTCATTAAACTTCCATCAGCGCGTGGTCACCGTGTTCCTGCCAGGCCTCCAAAGTGCCTGTTATTAATTCATGAAAGCACAGCATACATGTGATTGAGTCTGGCAAGCGGTGAGGCAACGATGCACGAGAGATGGGGAAAATATTGTCAGTGTCTGAACACCCAACCCTCCTCCAAACCCCTCCCACACGTTCCCTCTGGCAGCGTGCCCTTGAAAAATCGCAGAGACACAGATACACTGTTGTGAAACATTAATAGCTTCTGGTGCAGTCGGCCCACAGCTGGAAAGAGAGCACTGCAGGTCATATGAGAGCATGTTTATACGCGTGGGTGTGTGAACACATTTATAAGTGTATGTGCATTACGATACGCATGCATGTTTGCACATTTGCTTTATAGGTTAACGGCCATATATCAAAAAGGGCCTTTTTTGGAGAGATACCCCTCCTGGTGGAACGAAACACAACTGTATTCTTTTTAAAGTATGATATATAACAAGTAAGAAAATGATTGTTGTAGTCTCAGGAATTGGTGGCGGGGTATTTTTGAGGAGCATTTTAATGATATACCCTGTGGAAGATTTTTGCGATTTATCGAAAACGCAAAATTGTTATCATATTTGATAATGAGACACATTTTCAACCAAACAATTTGGGTCGCTTCTAATTTTATTTTGGCCGTCAGATGATTAAAAGTGACAAAATAATAGTCAAAAATATTTTGACTTGGGGAGTAATTTTGCGCAACATTGTCCATAACATCATCAATATACACGTCAGAATATTATTTAAGGTCTTAAAATCACCCCAGTTCATTCCTTAAGTTCATAAAATAATACTTTTGGCAAGAAGAAACAATTATTGTGCGAATATAGTCCCCTAACTAACATTACCCACTAATTTTCTGACAAAATCGAAAAAACAAATATTAACTGAAATTTAGAATGGACTGGGATGATTTTAAGACCTTATATAATACTCTGCTGTGTATATTGAGGATGTCATGAATAATCTTGTGCAACATAATTGCAAAGACAAAATGTTTTTGACTGTGATGCCGGTGAATCTAACGGGCATGTTTATTCTGTGTTGCCATGTCTGGGTTGCCATGTTGGATGTTCCCGTATGTTTTCACGAAAATCGTCACCAGTGTATATCACTAAAATGCGTACAAAAACACCCCTGCCACCAATTCCGGAGACCACAACAATCATTTTCTCACTTCTTATACAGTATATCATGTAAATACAGTTTTTTTTGAGAAATGGTGAGGAGGCACTGATAGTTGTCAAGACTTTGTGTGTTAATATACTGTATTACCCATATTCCATGTTTACTTCCACTACACAGACCTGCTTTGTAAAGCCTGCGTTAGGAGTGCTGTCCTTTAAAGTTGGAGAGTCAATTGGCCTGGATAGGGATTATTGCAAATGAATTTAAAACATTATCTTCAGGATAATTAGGGTTTCTACGAAGATTTAGTCATTAGTCCATGGAAGGATGGGGCTAATGGAGGTGGGCTGTGGTGGAGGCAAACAAAAAAAAACAAAAAACAATGGGTTATTTCAGGGGTGGGGGGGGAGTGAAACAGAAAAAAGGAGCAGCGAGAGGAGAGCTACATGATTTCAAATTAACCATTCTTTGACTCTGACATGTGTTCTGTCTCCCCGCGGCTTTGAATGTTGAGCTCATTTTCACAAAGATGAGGGGAACAGTCCACTGTCACACTTTGAACGCGTACAGCTGGCTTTAGCTCCTCATCTTAGGGCCAATTATAAATCCTCCTCCTTTTGCAAATCCTCTGCTCAGCCCTCCAAAGCAAACTTCTCCATGCATGGCTTATTGTTCAGCTCACTCGCTGTCCAATTAACACAATGTTCCTCTCGCTTGCTTCATCTCCCCCCGTAGAGGGAAATAAGACACTGACCACTGAAAGTGTGTTAAGCCACAGCACTGTTATCAGTTTAATGATAAGATAGCAGCCGAGGGAATATTTAGGTTATTTTAGTGCAAAGTGGAGTAGACCATATAGTCGTAATTATTGCCTAATGCTTTTTACAACCCAAGTGGGATCCTGTTAGCATGCATCCACTTTGTTTATGGCATATTATAAACCTCAACTATACAACTGTACATGTTTTGTGTTATATCACATTATTCAAAAATAAAATAAAAAAATAGCAATAGAAGCTGCGACTTAGTTGCTAACCGTGGATTGGGAGTTTTATTTTAAAAGGAAGCAATATTTAAAGATGAATATGACTTCTTTATAATCATTCAAACAATATATAAAAATCTGAGATAAAAAAAAAAGACACAAAATTGGAGGAATTGTATAATCTTAAAAAGTTAGAGACCAAATCTACCACAATTGGAACTTTATTTATTTTCCACAAAGGCATCTGTATAAAATAAAAGGTTGGTCAAAATGTAAAATCAATTAAAAAAAATAATAATAACACCAATTAATTCAATTTAAAATAAAAAAAAATGTGATGGTCTAAGTATGGATGAGATTATAAACTTGGCGCGTTACATTTAATGTGGTGTGTTGGCTATGATGTGATGCATTTGATTATTGTAGTACAGTGTTTCTTAAATACGGGTACGTGTACCCCTGCGAGTACGCAAGAGCACTTCACGGGGTACTTGAGAGAGAAAGCAGAAAATTAACAAATGAAAGGATTAAAATTACGGGGTTTTGTATTTTTTATTTTTAGATTAAAAATATAATAACAATGAAGGAAATCTTGATTATTTTGATTAGAACATGAAATAAAAATACTATGGTCAGTGGGAGATTATAAAAACTAATAATAAAATCTATTCAGGAGACACTAAATATTTGTTCACAAAATGACATCATTTAAAATGTGTGCTATCACTCATTCATTCCATCAATAAACTCAATAGTTGTTTTTTCATAGTATTCTGAGCAAAATGTGTTGGTCGGAAAAAGGGGGTACATCGATTCAAAAATAAGAGAAAGGGGGAACTTGAGCTAAAAAAGAACCACTGGTCTAATTATTAAATTTTTTGTAGTTTCACAATGTTCGTTGATCATTTAAAAAAAAAAAAATTACATAATTTACTCAGTAACGGTTGGGTGTAGAAAAGTAATGATTTGCTTTACTTTGTGTAAAATTACTGATTTAGAAATATACTCAAAATAGTACGAATACCCATAAAAGCAACTCAAGTACAGTAACATGAGTACTTGTAATCCATTACTTTCAGCTCTGCTCTTAACATAGATTGGACATTTTTAAAGCATGTTGTTGCTGCGCTGTCGTACAGAAAATAGCATTTAAAAATCTCTTTTACAGCCCGTCTTATTTAGGTGTATTACGTGTGTCACAAATGCGTTAGGAGTCAGGAGGGGCGCTGTGGAGGCGTCCCACTGGGAGACAGATGGCCGCGGCCACAGAGGCGCGGGCCATGTGCTGGCTCTGCACATTCACTGCAGGGCCAAATCTCAACACCTCACTTCTTTCGATTAATCAAGCCTGCCGTGGTTATTTAAGGCCAATGATTAATCATGCAGGATGAGCGAGATGATAGTTTAGGGTTAGAAGAAAGTTTGGAGATTTGGAGATATTAGTTCTGTGGCTCAGTCTGGCTCAGTAACTGGTGGTGATCACCTGAGAAAAAGGTAGTAAGTATAAGTATAGTGACTTTTCTCGTTCATCTCTGTGATACATTTTCTTTAGTCAGTGATTTGCTGAGCCGTGTCAGTGTGATCTCTTCATAAACACATGAAGGTCATAGAATGCACTGAAGATATCTCTCATTTTGTTGGATGAGAATAATATCCATTTCAAGGAGAAGAAAAAAAATGATGCCAACCTTTCTTAAGAGTGTCTTTTTAATCAGAGATAAAGTGAATGATTCACTGGGAGACAGAATTGAGGCGATCAAAGCAAGGCTGCTGTACTCCTAAGGCCTCTTTGCTGGCACACAAGTAGCTGCATATGAGAGAAGTTGCATACATGAACAGTCAACACGTCAACACTAGCAATTGGCAGCAAACGGGGGAATGTGGGGGTGTATGTGTCTATCTGCTGCTCAGCAGAAGCTTGGCATGGAGTCTGCATAGGAAGCCACCAGAGTAATGTTTCAGCTCTTTTTATATAAATGATAGCTAATGGCAAGAGATGAAAAATCAAGATTGCAATTACTCGTGTTTATGAAAACGTGTTTCATGCCTCATTGTGTGCCAATAAAAGACTCCTTTAAGCAGCAGGTCTGTCAGAAGAATTACAGCGTCGGGCTGCACTGAATGAGGAGTATCTTGTTATTCCCTCCACACGGCAATAACAAGTCTTGCGTTTGCTAATGAGCGTCTAAAGTGAGACAGTCTGGTGTGCTGTTAAATGGCAGCCAGAGCTGTGAAGATCTCATTCTAACACTTAAAGCTGACTTGATCTTCTGCTTTTACTCGTGCCAGCTGCTCTTTGCACTGACAGACATGAACACATTCCTTGGAAAGAAAACTCTGGTTGAGCCATTCAACTGTCACTCAAAATGGAGGGGTCAAGCCCCACCCCACCCCACCGCCCTCGGGGATAGCACACACTCTCAGTTTGGTTCGTCATGCTCGGCAACCCTCTGCGTGAACCCGGCCACAAGTGTGTTGATGAGGGATCATTTGGGCATGTCAGCATGAAGCATGAAGGTGCACGTCAGTTACACCACGTCTATAAAGAGCCACAGTTAGGTTTCAACTAATTAATGGGACTGAACTTTTCAGGGAAATAGATAACTTTTAACTTTCTAAGCAGCACGACCCAATTAACTATATTTAAGCTAAAATACAGTAAGATTATTTACAGCTAGGACCATTATTTAGGAATTATTTTAAAATTGAAATAACTGCTTACATTTACTTGTAAATACAAGAAATAGGGCTGGGCAATATTGGCCAAAATTCATATCTCAATATTTTTTTCTCAAAACAGCAATATACGATATAAATCTCGATCATTTTAATTCAAATTATTGTAAGTCTAACCAGAAAGACAATTCTGGGTGAAATTCAATGATGCAAAAATGCCACACAGCCTCATTTATTAACAAACGGCTGCACACTATGTTCCACTCTCCAATAAGGGACAGAACATGTGAGTCTCGTAGTGTGTCTTGTTTAGGGAAAGGTCTGGGTTAGGACACACTCAGTGATATATCTAACTGCACTTTTCATGTTGTTCTCTGAAGTAGTGAAAGCATTCCCTCTTAAAACAAGTATTTTAATACAAAGTAAGATAAAGGCGATATATATATATATATATATATCGATATATTGATGAAGGCGATATTTTAATTTTCCATATTGCCAAAATGGAAAACTCAATATATTGCCCAGCCCTAACAAGAATCATATTTTATTTTGTAATATAATACAAGATTGCAACTCTAGACTTTGACTCACATCTGCCAAGTGCACTAATGCCTATATTAGCTGATACCCAACATATTAGTGTTGGCACATACCAATTGGTAACACTAAACAACCAGGAAAGTGCGGTTATTTTTTAACTGTGACTTCATTTCAAAGTGTCTTCATCTCAAATCACAGACTGTTTACTTTTTTATTTACTTTTAATCGTTTTCGGGTATAGTTTGTTTTGTTTTGTTGGGTTTTTTTTTTACAATGAAAATGATCTATAATTATCTCAAACTTGATAGAAAGCTAGTTTAGAAACTGTACTGGGGTTTAGAGTTTTTAATAAATACAGATCCTAGAAACGGGGGTACCACAGGGCAGTGTGTTCAGCCCAGGCATTTTTATTCTCACATCCTCACTTTCATTTTTCCACCTGCACCCATTTGTCATAATCATGACCACAATTTTCAATCCAAAACATGTAAATGTATTTTAGTTAACTAAATCTGTACAGAATTTTTGGCCAATAAAAATGATTTCTTACTTATACCAATTACCTGGTTAAATCCCAACCCTTTACACTAACTGGCTTTACCTCAATATTAGCCACTGATTGAATGAAATTAGTTCTTATTAATTTAAGTCTTATATAATGTTATTAGGGTTTAGTTTTCGAAAGAATCGAGTATTGGAGCTCCAATTCATACCACAAGTGTGCATGAATGTGCATGAAAGGACACATACAGTACAAGAGAATACAGTGACATTTGGTATTAACAGACTAATCTGAGGTAATGCTCTTAAACAATGTAGCACCTGATTGCAGGAATTACCATGGAGGCCCCACGGTGCCCGACACAGGCTCCACTGGCTTTAGTGAGACCCTACAGTGACGAGAAACGCCTGCTGAGAGAGCACAACGATGTAAGGGCGCTCACATTTTTCACGCCACCAAATCTCAGTTCCACTCCTGTTCTCAGTAGGGCCCTGTTGCCACCTTCCTTTACAGCCTGTGCTCTGAAGCACCCTCTATTTCCTCCCACATGACGGAGGAGCAATCGGAGCAGCTGGGGTTAGAGGTACCTGTCAACGGAGCATTCGCGTGTCCTCGGAGTCTGTCCCACAGACACCTCAACCGACAGCCAGCATCAGCTGATTATCGGTGCTGTGGCAGTAAAAGAAGTCCACTTTGGAACTGACAGGCTTATGACTCGCGAGACACGCTGGTATTAAGTGTCCAACACTTCATCCAGCAGCTCCGGTTGTGTTACCTAAGCCTTGAGAACACACCAGCAGGCAGATATTCTGACACATTAGCAATCTGTTTGAGGTTAAGGGATCAAATCATAGCCACGCTCATAAATTGCATCTGTTACTCGTACAAGATGTTTATGTGTTTGTGCACAGCAGTTGAACCTCACTTTCCTTGATACTCAAAGGCCAATTGTACAGGTCAAAATCATGTCATCACATTTGTCAGATAGATCATAAAAGCAAGTGTATGCGCGTGCTTTGCTATGTTTGGATAAATTATATTGCTGACCGAAGGCATGAGTGGAAAACCACAGTGTAGGAGTTTGGCGCTCATAAAAGTTATTTTAATCCCCGCTGGCCAGTCGTGCTTGGTGTTTGTGTATTTTGAGAATCTCTGAGAGGTTAACACCCTCAGTGCACAGAGACTCAGACGGACTACTGGTGTCTGGTATCAAGCTGAATTAAAGCTATGTCAACACATTCAGTCATCCAGGCTTACGTTTCAGAGGCCCTTACGTGACACACACACACACACACACACACACACACACACACACACACACACACACACACACACGCACTCACACACAACACACACACACACACACACACAGTGTTCTGTTGCGTTCATTCTCCAACTACATTTTGTCCTGAAATTTAAATGAGTTTGTGACTTCCTATTGTCTGCTGTCAGAACATGTTTGCCTTGTTTACAATGTGTGAAGATTTGAAAGCCCTGAAAGTCATTATTTATTGATGCCATCAAATTAAAAGTCTCATACTTGCACAGAAAAGCCTCAGCGCTGGGATGAATTATTAAAGATACGTTGTTGTTTTGTTTTTTTTCCAAGGAGTTGAAGGATTGTTATGCATTGGTAGATCTTGAAACTTTTCTTCATGGCTGAGTGTGTTTAATCCACAGCCTAAGGTCCACATGCAGCAGAAAAACACTAGCTGGAATTCCATTGCAGATTTTTGCAAAATAAAAGCGATATTTCTAAATGATGACAAAGTATAATTGCGCTTTGAACGTGTTTCCATTGAACGTCCTTTGGGCAGGAGAATGGTAACTCCCATGAAATCTCATCCCGTGAGACTTCTCTGTAGCAAGACGGACACTCAGAACCTCTTCATAACACTCTGTATTCCTTTGTTGTTTCACGTCTAATGTGGCAGTAACAATTCTAAAGTCTAATGCTAAGAAATGTCTGGGTCTCCTCTTCTGTCTACACGTACCGCGCCATGTTTTCTCAGAGAGCAGTGGTCGTGTGACCAGGTAATTGTGACGTGTAATTGCGGAAAGAGTGTTTACATAGCGCTTTTGCGATACATTTCAATATCGAAACATCTGAAATTCCTCCTCATGAAAGAGTAAAAACGTTTTAGCGATATTTTAGTGCTTTTTTGAAATTCAGGTGTTTCCATTACCAGTTTTTATTGAGCTATTTAGATTTTGTGCATTTCCAGGGGTAATGGAAATGCAGCTACCAACTGACTGTAGAGGTTCAATAAGGAAAAGTGGACCGCTGAGGGCCCAGCTGGCAAATTCAGCATAAAAAAAAAGCGGTGTTGATGTTGTCCTCGGTCTCCTGTTGTTTTACTGATTGCCTGCGTGTGTGTGTGTGTGTGAGTGTGTGTGTGTGTGGCTTGTTAGGCTCCTGAAAGCTTTGTGTTTTGTCCCAGAAGCGCTAGCTTGAAGGTGACATCTGTCAAGGAGGCGGAGGAGAGAGCAGCGCTGCTATAAATAAGCTGCAGCCGTCACAGCTCACAGAGGAAACAGCTGAGAAGAAGAAGAGCTTTGCTTTCCTCATACCTGCCACTGACCCTGTCACTTCCACTGAGCTCTTAATTATACTGCACTGCTAGCTCACCCCTGCCCGTGCTCAATCTGTGACACATGACGAACGAGCCTCACTGTGCAGCAACAACACGTCTGGTTCATTCTGTACTCAGTCCTTTTAAAAAATCTGTCATATTGGCTTTAAATTACTGCAACCTGTGCGTGATTTCACATGCAGTTTATCCAGCCATTATATTGTGCTTTGTCTGGAGTTTGTATGTCAATCGTGAAAGTAAAAGAAATGCACATTAAGCGTCACCAGTTGTCACAAAACAAACGATGTCTTCTGAAAGCTCAAATCAAAATGTTTATTTCTACTATTTTTTCATGCCATGAATAGGTGACTGGTTGTTTATGGTAATTCACACATGTGGTAAATTTTGGATGAATGGATTTAATCCAGTCAAATTAGATGAATTCAGATATTAGAGAAAGCAGTAGCGTCTAAAACGATGGTTCTCAACCTGGGTTCAATCGAAGCCCAGGGATTGGTTGAGTCAGACTCAGGGTCCAGCGGGGATCAATGCACACACGTGTGTATTGTGTGTACATAACACATACACTTCCACAAAGAAGTAGTTTATCAAAAGACAAATTATGATACCAAAGTCAAATTTTATTTAAAAACAGTAATTTATAAAAATCTAAGGAAAGATTAGAAGCAACATACTGTGTGTGTTTCTGATTAAAATATACCTATCTTTTAAAGAAATCATAGAATTTTGCAATTACGAAAGCTTTGGTGAATGCACTGATGAAGCTTGCAGGGTTCAGTACCTCTGAAAGTGTCAAACAGTAATTCTCTAATGGGGCTACGTGATGGCACCACAGGGTGAACTTAAAGGGATCCTCCACTGTTTTTACAAATGTGGCCTAAAGCCTTTGAAAAGTCCTTATTAGAAGATCTATGTCTAACAAAAATGCAATAAGGACATTTAAAAGAGAGAGAGAGAGAGAGGAAAATTAGCAAATGAAAGCATTAAAAAATATGGGTTTTAATAGTGTTTATTTTTAGTTAAAATTATAATCATACTAAATATTATCAGCATCTCACGAAACATCACCAAAAGCACACAGAATAAGCAAAAAATATATATACTGAATAATAAAATGAACAGACAAACAACAACAAAAATAACAGAGAAACACAAAACGACAAAAGAAATAACCAAATCACACCAAACACACTAATGCTGAGAGAGAATAATTTAAATAGTACCAACAACACACAAAATTACACCTAAAACACATAAAATCATCTTCATTAGAAAAATGAACTGAAAATACAAGGGTACAGTTTTATTCCACTTATTTACAAAATGAGATTCTTTAAAATATGTTATCACTCATTCATTCCATCATTCTGCTCTATAGTTTTTTGGTTTTTTTCACAGAATTCTAAGTAAAATTATGTAGTCGGACAAATGGGGTACTTGGATTCAGAAATAAGAGAAAGGGGGTACTTGAACCAAAAAAGTTTGAGAACCACTGATCTAAAAAATATATGCTTTGATTTGAAGGATTTAACACCATAGTACTTGGATTTGCGTGTGTCTGAACTCTTTTTAAGATCTGGTATTCATCTTAAAATGTTGTAACCGAAAATATTCAGCAAGATGACAAGTTTCTAATCTTATACCCAGTGTTGTAGACCATTAAACAAGTCGTATTTTAGCGTGGTGCTAATGACAGTGCAGCTTCATGAATGATGCCAAGTGCATTTAACGACTAGCTCACATCTTTATCACCTTTGCAGGCTTGATGGCAACTTATAAATGGTCTAGCGTTTCCATTCTTAGGTTTCAATGTGGCCAAGGTCAGGAGCACACATGGTTACATGCACAAATCCATTACCTAGTGTTAGGAATTAGGTTTGGATTTGCTTGTCCTGATATTAGCACTTTGAGATTTGGAATCAAATATAAAGTGCATTACAAATAAAATGTATTATTATTATTTATTATATTAATCTTTTACTTTTGCAGGGATTGGATAAAACCACAAATCATGAAGTTGCATTGTGGTGTTCCTCTGCTCTTATGAAAAATAAATGTATTTAAGAGTGCTTAGAGTATACTTATTTTAAACTGAAAATTAAAAAGTATACTTTCAGTTTACATTTTATACACTTATCAGAGATACGCTTAAAAACACATCACTCATACTCACAGTACACTGACATTTATACAATAAAGGACAAGTATATTTACTTCATACTTGCATGCAAACTTCTAATATTTTGATATACTTATCGGAAGTACAAGTATCTGAATTAGTATATGCAGCTTGTGAATGTGCAGATTTTAGTGATTGCAGCCTAATAAATACTGTTCCCTCCACATTCATAATAATGGTTTTTTAGCGATAAAATGCAACACGTTAAATCCTCTCAAATGTTGATGTATTTAACATTGTGTTAACTTTAATGTGTTCTTAATCCTGAGTATGTTTGTTTCTTTTTTGTGAATTCTTAACTTATTATTAAATACAACAAAACTCAGGTCTATTGGTAGGATAGTTAACACGTCTACGTGAAATAAAGTCCAAAGTATATCTATCTATCTATCTATCTATCTATCTATCTATCTATCTATAAAGCAAGGAACCTCTGTCTGTGTGTCTGTGTCTCAAAAATGAAAGTGTTTAGATTCTAGTATACTAATTCTAGTATAGCATTAGTAAACCTATAAATTTATTGCAGTATGAAATAAAGCTTTTAGCATATACTAAAAGTGTACTTAATTTATACTTACTGTATACATAAATTGTACTTTTGGTAAACTAAAATTGGGCCAATTTAGTCCCAAGGAATATTGAAATAGTACATTTGAAAGTAAACTGCTAGTAGATTGGGTAAGTGTACTTGGTACCTAAAAGTATACTGACAAAAACATACTTAAACTACACTTAAGTATACTTAGTATAATGCACTTCAGATATACTTCTTTTTGGTAAGGTTGTCACCACCTGGAAAACTGGCCTCCTTTCAACCTTAAATCACTTCTCTTGTAGCTCCTGCAGAGCCTTGACCAGAAACTACCCTGACTATGACTGATGCGGTTGTGTTGTTTTTATTTTAGCCCAATTGTGTGCTCATGTGTGAGTGTGCGACACTAACTGGCACGAGTGGATAGATTACCCAATACAGTCCAACCATGTTATTAGACCCTAGGGCGCTGGCTAAGTCACTCGGAGTTCTGTTTCTGGCCTTTTAATTATTCATCAAGGTATTGCCTGCAATGTAACCTCAATTAGTGGCGGCTGCAGGGCCAGGTCACGTGTTGTTAACACTGCTGTGATCAGAGACACTGCAGGGAACACTGCCAACGGAAGGAAATTATCTGTGGCTTGGCTCCACACCCACAAAACACTGATTGGTTCACATCTAGCAGGATATCAGAGCTGGGGGGGGCATTCTTCCCATTCCAACAGCCACAATAAGGCCAAGAGGATGGAGTACAGTAAATACTGTAAATCAAAGCATGATGGTTTGATGTGAGGTTTGTAGCTGGAAGGAGGGATAGCTGAGGGTTTTAATGAGCCCAGAGGAGGGTGAGTTGTGTGCGGTCATGTTTAGGTTCACAGGAAGTGGCACAAAGACTGTCCATCAATGGCTGCGTCTCCATAACCCTTGGAAATGTGCAAAATCTAAATAGCGCAATAAAAACTGGTAATAAAAACACCTGAATTTTGAAAACAAAAAACACTCAAATATCGCTAAAAAGTTTTTACACTTTCATGAGGAAGAATTTCAGACATTTTGATATTGAAATGAGTCACAAAAGTGCCATGGAAACACTTTCTCCGCAAATACATATCACAGGACGTGACGTACCTGGTCACATGACTACTTCTCTCTGAGAAAAAATGAGAGACCTGGACTAGGGATGTAACGATTAATCGTAAGGCAGTTAAAAATCAATTCATAGGTATCACGATTGACATCGATACTTTGAAAATTGAATCACAGTACTTTTTTTAAACAGCAGAGGGCGCTATACATTTATCCCTTCTCTTGTCCAGCAGTGTACGCGGCGGGCAGAATCTGCTACTACTTTCTTTCTGGCCGCCCCATCTACTCTTAAACATGTTCATAAATGATTCCTTACCCCTTTAGCACCGAAAGAATATCTGTAATATTACGTGAATATCTGTAAAAGTCACATTTTTCTATTAGCTCTGTCTGCTAGCATAGCATCTCTTCTTCACTGCAAGAATCTGCATGCCAACCGACCACTGGGATACCAGCGCCCTCTGCTGGTCCAAACAAATATCTGACGTAAATCAGTTCAATGCCTGTTTTTTTTTTTTTTTTAAAGTCCAATTTTTAAGGCACAAAATACATTTTCAGTTGCACTTTTAAAAATAAAAAGAACTATTATGCTGTTTTGCATTGTTTACTATAGAACCAGAATTTAAATAGTCTTCTTCTTCATTTGTATTATTCCTTTGTTTATTTCATTCAAGATTTATTTTTAGTTAAATTGCATTATTTTCAATAGTTTATCAAGGGATTATTTTGATAATGAAAAACAAAAGGAAAATAGTACCGTATTTTTCAGTCATTTGTCTACTGTCCCATTTTGTAAAATAAATCGTGAGAGAATCGTATCGTGAACCCAGTATCATGAATCGAATCGTATCGGGAGTTGAGTGAATTGTTACATCCCGAACCTGGACATATCTTAGCATCATACTTAAAAATTATTAGTGCCACATTAGACGTGAAACAACAAAGGAATACAGAGTGTTATAAGGAGTAGGGATCGACCGATATGGGTTTTTTAAGGCCGATGCCGATACCAATTTTTTTTCCATCAGCCTTAGCCGATATGTACTGCCAATTTTGATGAGCCGATACAACTTTTGTCCCTCAATTTACATCATAAAAATTACACAATGATGATAACAAATGCTACAAGTCTCAATTAAAAAAAATTATTGAAATTAACAAAAGTGAGGTTGAACGACACCAAGTAAAAGTATTTAACAAATAATAAAAACAGGGGATGTAAAACAAGAACAAGTAAAAAAAATAGTGAGACATCTCATGAAATATTATGAAAGAGAACTGTTCGTCCTTGTCCTGAAAATAGCTTTGACAAAAGTTGGCCTGACTGAAGATGTATTTTATTAACAGGATTGTTGAGTAGAAATATATATAATTATAGTATTAAACACAAAAAAAAACCATGCATAATAGTCCATTCCAACACAACCCCAGAACATAAATTAACAGAGGAAAATAACGTGATGTCAGATGCGCATTAAGCAACAAACCGTTCAAGTTTCTGTTCTAAATGATATCAATATTAACAGGAATAAATATTCAAACAAGTAGTAAACTGCTTCTCAAAGTTTAAAACTTCTCAGTGAGTGAGAAACAGAGAGAAAGAGGGAAACACACACACACACACACACACACAAACTTCCAGCCAGCTGCTCGTTAACTACAAGTGCAACACAACACGGACCCACTGAGCAACGCTAAGTTAAACAATTAAAAGATGCTTTGAAAGTTTAAAACCTGCCATTGGGGTTGAAGAGCTTCTTTCACGCTCTGCTAGTGTCTCCAGCAACACGGAGCAGCCCCTCTGTTTATAAAGTGGATCGGCAAACGCAGCAGCGCACATCGGTTGATGCCGATACACATAAAACACGTAAAAATCGTCCGGCCGATCAATCGGTCGATCCCTAATAAGGAGGTTTGGAGCGTCCATCTTCCTGCAGCGAACTCTCACAGGAGGAGATTTCACAGGAGTTACGAGGCGCCTACCCAAAACAACCTTCAATGGAAACGCGTTCAAAGCACAATAATACTTTGTCAACATTTATTCTGAGAAAATCTGTAATGGAAACCCAGCTAATGACAGAGGCCAGAAGACTCTTTACTGTAACTGAACATGAAAAATACTGGATTTCTCCCTTTAAAATATTCAAATCATATCAAATCAAGCATTATTTTCATTATGCTGAACATACACAGTAGTGCAGACAAGATGAGAGAACATTTCTCCAGGATCAGTTAAAAATACACATCTCCCATACTACACACACACACATGCATACTCACACACTCATCTCTGAGACATCTTTAAGCAGAGGTGGCAAAAGTACTAGTCTTCAGTACATAAGTAAAAGTATAGATACTTGAATAAAAAAATAACTCTGGTAAAAGTAAAAATATTGAAGTTGCTCCAATACTTGAATAAAAGTAAAAAAAAAAAAAAAAAGTACATGCTACTAAATGTACTTGAGTAAAACAAATGTCCCTACAATAATAAGACCAGGAAATTCCATGTTTTGTTTTGTTTTTTTAAGAACTTGTAGAAAACTGGTACATGGAAACAAGTTAAATCTGTTACCTGGAAAATTTAGCACTCATTATAGAAATTTGTAAATAAAATGTGTCAAGAAAAAAAAAAGTGAAAATGCTCAATAAAACCCAGAGCATCTTTTTACGTCGTGACATCATCTTCGAAGGTCTTAAAAGCAACGAGCTCATGTTTAAAATGTAAGGAGCAGAAAGTACAGATATCTGAAATGCCAAAAAATAAAAAGTCAATTGAAGTACAGATATCAGAAAAAACTACTTAAGAACAGTAAAGAAGTATTTGTGCTTCATTACTTGTCACCTCTGTCTTTAAGTATTTATAGTTAGAAAGGTAAATAGTTAAATAAATTAAATAGTTACTGTTCATTAAGTCAAATTCCTCATGTGTATAACTTACATAACTTGGCCAATAAAGTTGATTCTATTCTATTCTATATACATTAACAGTTAATAAGGTAGTAAGTTAATAGTTCATATACTTTCCAGGCTGCAATTAATGACACGTCCAAAAGTCAACTAGTCACATTATGAATTTAATTTGTTACCGCTATATTGTATTTTTAAATATATGACTTTTTTATTTTATTTTGAAATGAATTAGTGATGCCTTATCCTCAGAGAGTACTGAACAAAGATAAACAAAGAACAAAGTACAACATTTTGAACATAAACCCAGATAATGACAGAATGCACGTATTGCTGTGAGATTATCAGTAATTTTCATCACTTACTTTCAAACAAGGAAGTTAGTTTAAAGTGTAGGATGACAGATGTGTGTATGAAATATGCATTTGTAGTTTCTGTAAGTAAACCCCTATTTTGTTTGGTGCAAACAACTACATTACTGTATAAATAAATGTATTAAGAAATAAATCATCTGGATTATAAAAGCCCTGTGAAGGCCTGGTGCTTTGTGTTACCATGACAACCATTCCATGCTTATCAAAGTGGTGATAATTTGGCTTGATCTAATGCCGATCCATGACTAACACCAGTTTCATGCAGTGTGAAATCAGGGCCGCCGCCTTGTTATAGCCACGCCCACATTTACCATCTGATACCCAGCCCGTCAAATCCCATGGATTGAGATATAAAAAGATGAAGAGACAAACAGACTGTTAATCCACTTTCCCTGGTAGTTTTACTGTAATGACAGTGTCATTGTGACACCTGTCTAAAACCTAAGTGTGAACCCTGTGAACTGGTGAAATATGATCAGTGCAGATGTTTTATTTACAAAACCATCTAGTTTGATTATTCACACCAATAATATGTACATGTGTGATGACAAGAGCTGCATTGTAGAGATGTGGTCTTACGTGGTGTAATGTAAATTATACTGTATTGTTGCATTTCATTAGGCCATAAAAAATTTAATTAATTCATTATTCATAGCATTGCTGATGTAATGTGGTGATAAACCTGTTTACTGGTGCACGTTGGAAGGTACATACACTGCATGGGCCACTATATCACACAATTATAGAAAACTCTACACTCCATGGGTGTCAAACTCATTGTAGTTCAGGGGCCAAATACAGGCCAGTTTGATTTCAAGTGGGCCACAGACTTCAGACTGGAAAACGAGTAATTTCAACAATATTGTGCCCAAGTTTGCATTTCCACGTATAAATGATATGTACAGTATTTGAGGCACCGACAATATACAACAGTGAACATGAATGTGCCGTTTGGGTGAAATAAAATTAAAATGAACAATTTGAAATGACCAAATAACTCCAAAATAACAGATGCACACACTTGTGGTATTTGGAAGCCGTTGACAAAGTTTCAGGTTGAACAGTCTCTCCACGCACACGTACACACAGAACTTTCATGCTTTTATAAGTAGATGTGTTGATGTCGTAATCGTAATCAGATACTTTGAAGACAAAATTCTGCAGCCACCAAGTCTTAAGTAGGTGACCAGAGTGTCCCCATGATTCTAATCATTCTATATTAACCTTTTATTAACCAGATAAATAACAAAAAAATTGCCACTAAATTGTAGCAAAAGTATGTCACAAACACAATATTCAATAAACCACTAAAATATAGTAGAACAGATTTACAAACTACAAGCAATTGATATGAAGTCAGTAGGTTATTGTGTAGAAAATAAATAAATTACAGTAGGGGCCCAACAACATGGTTTGTACACAGGGCCCAAAATGTGGTGCTACAGCCCTACCTTAAATCTCAGAGGATCACCTGGTGCAGAAGGACACGCCCAGGGGGATTTTTATGTGCTGTGTGAGTATTTGTGTTTGTGCAGATTACTGTGTTCACATGCAGCAGGGATCAGTGCCTGACAGGTCGACCCATAGCAAAGCTCTCTGTCATTACAGGGATCAAACTGTCCAAGACTTTCCCTTTACTCCCACAGAAAAAATGCTGTGCCTGGCCCCGTCATTTACCACCGCTGTTCCTCCATCACACAGCTCTGACATCACCTCGCCTTACTTTAGGATTTTTGCCACACTGTAGAAGTGTGAAATATGTGCGCATTTGCATCAACATTGCACATGCTAGTAGTTTGTTTGTTTGTATTCACCTGCTTTGTGGCTTTTTCTGCAAACATGAATCAATGCGTTGGCAGGACAATACGTTCGCATGACGGTGACCTGATAGTGAGCCAGACACCATCCAATCAATAAAGCATCAGATAATCAACAATTTAGAAGGAAATTAAACAACAAAAGTAACTTTAAATGATTTAGATGATTTAGAAATACTTTATATATCCCAGGGGGGAAATTACAAAAAAGAAATTACTAAAAAGTTTGAAAACCACTGATTTAGAGAACGCAAACACCAACCAACCAACGGTGCCTAGTCTTTGTCAGTAAATAACAGCTACATCTGTTAAACATAAACTTAGCAGAAACTGGGTAATCTATCACATATTATAAAAGACTTTGAACAGTCTATTAGTAGCATGTAAATAATTATGAGGTGTGTTTGTTTTCCCTCTGGTTGGGTGAAAGAGCTGCTTCGTCTTCTCTGATTACTGCTGTTTTGGCAGCTGACGCTACGTAATGGACACCTGTGTAGCTGTCTGCCTTAGCATGGCTCCTCATTCCAATCAGCAGCTGTCAGACCAGCCTGGGCTGTTATTAATGATGGCCACTAACGGCCTCACAAATTCTCAGCACTATTGGAGAACCAGCGTGAAAAAAGGTTACGCTCCCAGTGCTGGTGTTGGAGGTTAATGGCGGGATCTCAAATATCAAACCGCTCAAGAGGCGGCTTCTACACTCCTCTTGCATTCACGAGCGTGTGCAAGAAAGAAAAAGGCAGGCTTTTTCAAAAATAAAAATGTTTCTCATTGAGAAGAGTTCAGATGTTCAGACTATAGACCCATCTCATGTGACGTATGCATACTAAATTAGGTACATGCGTGCGCAGACTCGTCGTAAAACAACCGGAGAACTACACTGTACCAGCATCGGCATGAGATTGAAACACTTTTCTTTTCTTCTAAAAACAACACAATGCCATGGTGTTGCATTGTTGATGGCACAAATAGGAGTACAAACAACCGGCTGGTGGGCACCCTTTTCAGAAGAATAGCAGAGACTTATGGTTGTGTGCTATCAAACAGAGGCTGACAGCTGACATAAGAGAGAGAGAGCGCTGAAACATTCCTGATACAGTAAAAATCAGCCGGTTTATGATAGAAATAAACAGCATAAAGTTGCCAAATAACACGTTACGTTTGTTCAGAAGCGATTGTGTCAACACATCTGAGCGCTATCTCAGTCTGGATCCAGTAAAAAAGTGACCATAAAAAGCTGTAAATGGACTGATATGCAGACGTGGGACAGTGAGCAGGAGACTTAATGTAGAGATGGAAACTCATCTGTTGATATTAGTCAGAATACGCGGAAATAAACGGAAACCTTTGTTAACAGGAGTACAGCAGCCGTCCTACCTGCCCGTTCATAACAAGTAGTTATAAGACTTAATGTTTTTAGGTTTTCTTTCATATATATACACTGGGTTTTTCTATCAGACATGTATAAATGTCTGGCCATTGAACATAGGGCCAGGAGTGCACATCGGATGACCGCTCATTTTCGGGAATGCTGCATGGGTCCCGCAATCGTTCACCTGTACTTAAAGTGAGTTTCCTTAAATAAGTGACCGCGTCCTCAGGTGACAAGCTTAACAGCGATTCATTCATTGCCATTTTTTAATTTTTCAAGCGTCCCATATGTAAACAACATGGTTTGTGCACAGAGTATGCACGCGCACGTCAGTCACGTGTCTCATGTTCATACACATTGAAATTCGTCTATAGTGCCCTCATTTCCAAACCTGTTAGTATTGCAAAACCATGCACTTTGCCTGATTTACTTTGATACCTGTATCATAAAAGCTTCTTTACTCCCTTGTATGGTTGAGGTTGCACTAATAGAAGTGTGTGCATGCCATAAATGTAATCTGGCAGAAAAAGCATGTGTCAGCTGTTAAACGTGGGCTGTGGGCCTTCACCAGGGAACAGCTGCCATATAAATCACTCACCTTGGAAATACCACAGAAGGCTTCTTTATCCTCACCGTCACTTTACGACTCATTCACCGAGGAGCAAAGAACACCTGCTACGTGCCGTCTCACCAAACTGTTCAGAAGGTTACACAATTACATCATTAAAGGAGCATAGGGCAGGATTTGAGAAAAAAATAAACATTCATTTTAAGTTTTTTCAATACTAATGGGTGATGAAGCGTTCTAAACCAAAGAGAATGAGCCCACACACGTATCTCCCTATTCCTTAAACTGATTGTGTGATGCATTTTGTGCTGCTGTCCCGGGTACAAATTTCCGGCGCAGTTCTGCAGACGTGAATTCAAATACCGCTGGTGCGCGTTCTCGACGGCTTAGAAATAAAGCAGAATGAGAAGAAGACAGCTTGGAGACTGAAAGAAGACAAGCACAGTGGACTAAACTACTGTTTGGTTCCACAGATGTACGCAGAGGCATGTGCACAGCTCTTGCAGTAAACAGTCACATGAACGGCAAGTGAATAAATAATTGTGTCACAGTTGGAGTGCGGATCGGACCACATTTTCTCATCCAAGTCCAACCCAACAGTGAAAACCTCATTTTTTTTTCCAAAGAAAAGACATATTTACGTTTGTTTTAGTGGTAAGCACCGATTTTATTAATAAACAACTGTTTAGACATCAGATCTCCCTCCACTGGGATCCTGCTCTCACTGTTACAGTTAAAGCTGCATTCTTCAGGGCTACAACAGCTGCAGCAGGAAAGGAAGAACGCTGCGCACAAACGACACTATGTGACCAAACCCGACCACCAGTTCTAAATATCTGTCCAAACCCGACCCGTCTGGTGCCGTCAGGCTTTTACGTGACAGTATCAGCTGTGCTCCAGTGATAAACAGTTGATGACCCTGCGGCGGCTTGGCTGATGACTGTAACAAAATACATGTTTTGCAATCAAGCAGAGCTGAACTGTATGTTCATATTTTAAACATTCTACTCTTATTAAAACATGAATAATCGTGCAAATGAAACCGCAAATTGCATGATTTCAGTAATTCTTCATGTTTAACTGTTGAAAAAACAATTTATTACATAACATTGTCCTTAATTAAATAGAATCTGGTGACAAATCTAGGAAATTTAAAGTGCAGACCCTGATATGTCACTTATTGCTTGGATATTGTGGGTTTCTTATATATTTTGTATTTTATGTATACATACAAGTGCAAACAAGGGCAAAATTTTGTTGAAGTTACTCGTTTTTACACATAAAATCTGTGGCCCACTTGAGATCATGTTTTCTCCATCATTTTCACGTTGCCCTGCGGGCCAAATTAGATGCTGCAAAGGGCCGGATTTGGCCCCTGGGCCTTGAGTTTGACACATATGCTCGACAGATTAAAAACAACGCATAAAGATTGAGAAATGTTTTAAGCTAGTAAAGCTGAAATATACCTTAGGGCAGAGGTAGGCAACTTTAATCACAGTTGGGCCACAAAAATGTGTTTGTTTGATTGAAGGGTCACATGATCAACATTCACGTCAGCATTTAGAATAACGAGCGATCTGAGCATTAACACAGGAAAAAACAAAGAGTTTCTATAGTAATTTTGTCTGTTTGTTGTTGTCTTGCTCATCATGAGGCATTTAGTGCATTTCTGTTGTCCTTTTGTATTTTTCCTGTAAAATATATGTTTTTTGGAGTCATATTGTGTTTTTGTGCTGTCATTTTTTGGAGTAATTGTTGTGTATTTCTGTTGTTGTTTTGCTTGTTTGTGAGTACTGTGGGTTTGCAGTCATTTTTTGTTTTTTTTCTTGTCTTTTGGTGTACTTTTGTTGTAATTATCTGTAATTCCATATATTTTTCTGACTAAATTTGTGTATTACTGTTGTCGTTTTGTTCATTTTTGTAATACTTTTGTGTGTTTTTGGAGTATTTTCTGTGTATTTCTCTTGTCTTTTACTGTATTTTCCTGCATTGTTGTAATTCTTTGTGGTTTTTAATCTATTCTCTCTCTTGTTTTGTGTATTTTTCTGTCATTTTGTACATTTACTTTGGGGGCCACATAAAATTAGAACGAGGGCCGAATGTGGCCCCCGGGCCACCAATTTCCTTTGTCTGCCTTAGGTATTTATAGTTTTTAAAAGCATTGTTTCAACCATATTTTGTTTTTGAAAGCTAGAGAGGCAGTTTTAAATTAGCAAATACCAGTAATAGGTTGACTAATGAAAGGGCTAGCCACGGTTGCTAAGCTACGCATACATGTCTCTACACGGGCTAACAATAATTAGTGTCCGTCCCCGTAGGCTAAAATTCATGCAATTCTGTAGAGTGTATTCTTTGTGCGGGCCATTATCTTTGTGAAGAGTTTCTCATGCTACAGCCAGAATGACATGCAGTAGACGACATGGGACTTGATTAATTCCTCCTGATACATATTAATGCAATTATTGACTTGTTTTTGTATAAAGACGCTAACTGTTTGTTTGTATCGTACCTTTTATGTTTATAGTTGTAAAAAAAATTCCATAAACAAAACTCAGGACAGATGTTACAGGAAGAAGAGCAGGTCTGTGTTTATTTGTCAACTCATCATGTTTAAATCCCTTCCTTCTTTTTTGCTGAGGGCAAAAGGGTGTGTGACAGCACCGCCCACAGAAGAACAATAAGCTGTGCTCTACCCAACGCTACAAACTCACATTGACTCACACTCGTCCCCTCACATCTCTCATCAAGCAGATTACTTAACCGCCCTCTTACTTTGATGAGTTATACCGAAGGCTGGGATGGGCCTCGTGAAAAAAAGAGAGAGAGAGAAGATTGTTAAAGGTTTAAGGATGTGTAACAATGGTCCTGGAATATCCTTTTCACATTCCATGTCATGGAACAAGTCTACTGTTTGGAAGTTGCTACAGAAATAGAAATATAAAGCAAGTTGATTACAGGTTGTGAGGGATTATTTTTTTTTGTTCCGTATCTGAGGAATCTGGAGCCGGTGTTTCCTACGCACATTTACGACACACTTTTTCCATCCCTCCCTCCCCCCGCGTCTGCAGAAGAATGCTCACACCTGTAGCACGTAACCCAAATAAGACGCCGGTTGTGGGAATTTGACGAGGCCAACGTTGTGCTCGTACATGCCGATTATTGCTCTGATAACAAGCTGTTGTTTTGGCAACAGCCAGAGATGTTAGAGCAGAAGGAGGAATGATGATGGTGATGATAATAATAATAATAATAATAATAATAATAATAATAGTGGTAGTAGTCACTGGCGCCCCAGAGTCCTGCAGCTCGCTGTGGTTTATTAGGACCTGTTTGTTCACTGTTTCAGCGTCGAGCTGCATTCCACAGTGTGAAGTTGTTTGTCTGCAGCTTTGTTTTGTAGTAGAAGGTGATGAAATGCATCTGTGTGGGAGTCAACAGCTCCACTGATCTTTGGGATTGAGGAAACAGCCAACTGACATGCAGCAACCAACTGAAAAGCTGTCAATCCACACTGTGGTTACCACCTCCCCCTGCAGGCACTTCGCTGGGAGACAATTACAGGATGCTTTGCATACAGATTCTCAGGAGGAGGAGCTCACACTGTGGTGTTCTGTGGAATGTGACATGCACTATCTGGTTCATAATCTATCTGACGTTCTCCTGTAGATTCATTTCACTCTGGCTGAGAGAAGCAGGATGAAAAGTACCTGGCAATTAATGTTAAAGATTTGACAGAACATGTGTGTGACTCAACGGGTCAGGTTTCATCCACCTGTTCTCGGTCAAGTATCTGCTTTCAACACTATTCAGATTATGACGTTAGGAGAAGACTAAAACCCAACCACATCAAAGGGAGAGGGGATTTTTTAAGCTTTCCAAGCGGCAAAAAACCCAAACATTTAAGGGAACACTCACACAAGGTAATCCATGCTGTGCTCAAGCACGTTTGGCCTCTAAAGCAGTGTTTCTCAAATGGGGGTACGCGATGCCACTATAGGGGGTAATTGAGAAAGAGAGAGAGATAGTAATAATTAGCAAATGAAAGCATTAAAAATACATTTTATAATGTTTATTTTTAGTTAAAAATGATAATCATACTAAATATTACCAGCAACTCACAAAACGACAACAAAAACACACAAAATAAGAGAAAAAGATACTGAAAAACAAAAAGAACAGTCAAACAACAACAAAATACAACAAAAGACCCACTAAATGAGAGTAAAATACTCAAGATTACTAAAAAATACACACAAAGAAACAGAGAAAGAAAAAACAACCAAACGACACCAAAAACACGCACACAGAGATAATTATTTAAATAAAAACACCAACAACACACAAAAACAACAACAAAAACACATTAAGTAAGAGAAAAATATACTGAATAATAAAAAAAAAACAGACAAACAACAAAATACGCAAAATGATGATAGAAATGATCTTTGTCCCACACCACGTTGGAGAAGACCAGAAATAATGAAAACAATAGAAATAAATCTATTCATGAGGCACTAAATACTGTTTCTTTCCACTTATTTACAAAATGAGATTCTTTAAAATGTGTGTTATCACTCATTCATTCCATCATTATGATCTATTGTTACTTTTTCACAGAATTCTGAGCAAAATGTTCTCGTCGGACAAAGCAGGTACTTGAAATCAAAAGTTAGAGAAAGGTACGGTACTTGAGCAAAAAAAAGCTTGACAACCGCTGCCTTAACTAACGTTAATTAAGGGACCTTTATTGTAAAGTGTTACTGGTTCATTGTTGTTATAGTCCACAGAGAAAATGGCTCCTAAAACACACCTGTAATAATAATCACATGAACACTGAGCTGCTTGTTGGCCTCAAGTGTTGAGGATTTGTAAAGAATCAGTGTCAATAACAGTCTGTTGCCCTCATGGGGCGTTTAGTCATTTGATCAAGATGGGCTTTTACATGTGGTTTAAAATGGGCCAGTGTGCACAGACTGACATCATGGAGCCAGTGTATCTGAGCAAAAACGAGAACATTAAAAGGAAACCATGGAAATGACCAATTATGTGGCTCCATTATTAGTGGCTTTTTTGGCGTGGCGATGCTAAAGACGGATAGCTTATCTGACGTTAATAGCTGGCACAGCAGCATTAGTGCTGTGCTGAAGCGAGGAACAATGAGCCACATTAGAGGAGCAGACAACACATGCCAGAAACCGCCACTGACTTCTAATTAGTGTTAATTTACAGTGGGGGGAAAGAGTGATTATGGTCTTTAAGTAGTGCATTAGCTAATGTTGCCTTTTCTTATGTCAGCAGATATAAAATAAGAGCATGCATGCTGCCACCCTGAGCCACCTTAGCTTTGTGCTGACTGGGACATTTAGGCTGATGCTCACAATGACCTTAAAAAACGCTGCTGCTGTTTGTTCCCGTTGGTTATTAGCACTAACAAGGCTACAGACTCAGTCAGACATGACAGACTGTCTGTGAACATCACAGCTGCTGCAGGAACTCGGCTCCATGTCACAACACTTTGATGTTTCCACTTTGCATGCTGCTGTGACAGCTGTAAAAAGAAATGTTGCCGTCAGTGTAACCTAATAATCCAACTGTATGTGCCATATCTTTGATTAAATCAGTCAGCATAGACAGGCAGCAGTTCATATCAATTATGCAGCTTGTGTTCGAAAATAAACAGGAGCGCATTAATGACGACGACTCGATGCTTCACCGGTTTTTCATTTGAAACCTGTCAATTTTGCAGGCGTTGTTGCCAATCACTTGTTCAAAGATACATGATTAGCAGCCAAAACAAGACGTGAATTATTTTTTCGTCACCTCCGACTGCTACAAACACATCTTTAACATGTTATCTCTCTTTTGTGATCAAATTGTTGTCATTTTATTTGTGTGATCCTGACAATCGCACATTTAATTTTCACACTTGTTTTCACTCAGTGTCCAGGGGGAATGATGGTTTCATTTCACACAGCTACATCCCTCACCATGTTTCTAAGCTACTTCCATCTCTGTTCTGTTCTATTGCTAAAAATGACACTTTACTAGTTACTAAGGACCTCTGGTCGTGTCTGAGTATAAATAAAGGAGAGAAAACTCAACTACTGAACTTACATCTGACTTCACCTCCATAGGAAGCACTGTAGTGTATATCCTTTACATGGATCCTCTCAGCAATGTGTATTGATGTCAGGGTTGAGGTCAATTACATTTTAAAATTACAGTTACATCTTCAATTATCCATGTTCAATTACAAATCAATTTTGATTACTTTAACCAGATTTTTTTTCCAATTACAACTTTCCTAACCTGGCAAGAGCCAGATTGATGTGTAGCCCCTCCCTCTAACTCGAGTTCTCCACATCGATCTGAGTCTGTGTCAGGCGAATCCTTTCTGAACCAGGGAGGGACATGATCAGAATGCTTGAAGCTGATTGGGCGAAGCGCCTGTCCACCATGATTTGTTTTAGCTAATCGCACAGCAGAGACGCTGCTATGGCTACAACAACAACAAGGCTCCACTGGTGAAAACATACGTCTTTACCGTCCAAAAATGCACAAAGCGCCTCTCGCTGTTGCTCTTCTTCTAAAACTGAGTTTATTGCAGCTTCCACACGTTCATCCTCCTGCGTCGACATCTTTCTGTTTTGATTGGGAGCTATGCTAATAGCGGTAGCCTAGCTCGTTCCTCTCCCCGCAACTGTTTTGCTTTGACGCTTCTGCCTTCGTCACACAGGTCTCGCCCTAAACCACAACACTGCCTCATGATTGGTTCGAACCGGTTTGGTTCACTTACAAAGGATATGGAACAGCACAAGATAGACTCTGGTGTTTGTGAACACCAGGAGAAGCCATCTTGCAAGCAAGGTTACAATTCCCCCCCTGAAAGTCAATTATAATTATGTTCTCAATGACCAAAGTTCAGTTAGAATTAATTAAAATTACTAAGCATTTGATAAATAAGCCCATACAATGTAACTGTCTTCTTGTGTTAGCTTTCTGTTAGCATCTCTAAAGATAACAGGTCATGTTGACCCATGTCTTAAATCAGCTGTAAAATAAAATAAAAAATATAAGCCATCATCTAATTAGTTTTTCATCTCTTGTTAATGAAAATATTAGTATTAATATTTTGGTGTGGGTGTCTGAGTGTTTTTGGTGACAGCCCTCGATTTAATTACTATAATTTTTTTAAATGGTAAAATGATCCTGAAGAGAACTAACAGGTAAACTTGATATGAATCATATTTTGATAATAGTTACCTACAGTACGTTGGCCTATGTGTAAGCCATAGAACTGTATCATGGTTCCCAAGATTTGTGTTCAATTACATTTTAAATGACAGTTTTTATATCATTTCCATGCCAATTACAATTACAAAGTCAATTATCTAAAGTGAGACCTGATGGGCCGGTTTTACACGTGCACTGTTGTGTAAATTAGTGCAGGTGATGCGTTTCGATTAGTGTGAGGAAAACAGCATAAATAGATGGTGAGATGAATAATTTATAAAGACAAAAGGGTTTATTTGGGTTGGTGCTGTATTCTATCCACCTCGGGCCGTTTCGGGCTAAACTTTTAAAACCCGATTACAGCTGTTTATCTTGTGGGTGTGTTAATCGAGATACAGATAGTCCAATTCCAGCTGAGCTAACCAGTTTACATGCATTTAAAAATCCAGACACTATCAGAACAAGACAAAAAAAGTGTGTTTTTATGCAGAGTGTAAAGAATACAGTAGTGGTGGATGGTACAGTAGAAAGTAACGGGGGTGAAGTAACGATTAAAGAGTAACAAAATCTTTTTTCTGCTGAAAACAAATGTATTTACTATAAAAACTAGCACCGAAACGGCACACTGTACTATGCACTACACACTCAATGAGTGTATACTGTCTACTAGGAGTGTGACGATATCTCGATACGGCGATATATCACAATATTTTTCCGCACAATTGATAATCGATATGCTCGCGCTAAGTATCGTTTTTTGTTTTTTTTTTCTTATGTTTACTGGAATATTGCTACTATAATGATGTCACTGGTAAGAAAGACCCTATTTTTTGTTTACAGAAAGCACTATTGGAGATACTTATTCGTTTACATTGGTTATTACTTATTTACAGAAATGTTGCATTAAAATAGTGTCACTGTTCATAGGACAATTTATTGTCTTTCAGAGATATAAAATAAAAACGTATTTTTTCACTTAATCATTTTTTTTCTTGTTATGTCAGATTATCGTAGTTTGATTTCTGACCGATATATCGTTAATTGCAGTATCATACCGTGAGGTACCCAGAGGTTCCCACCCCTACTGTCTACTGTATACTATAAGTATGGTTGGGAGGAATAGGATGAATCATTTGAAACCTCCAACAACAAAAACCTGAATCACACTGAGGCTAAATATCTCTGTTGATTCTCCACCTTTGAAAATTCTGAAAACATTTTAAGTGGGAAAGTGACCAAGTAGAATATCAACAAGTGCTCATTTGATCTTTAAAACTCACATAGACAAATTTCATTCACACATTTCACTAGGGATTTAACGATTAATCGTAAGGCAGTTAAAAATCGATTCATAGGTATCACGGTTGATATCGATTTTCTGACAATTGAATCGGAGTACTTTTTTTAACCAGCAGAGGGCGCCATCCGGAAGTGTTGGCGGCGGGCGGAGTCTGCTAATACTTTCTTTCTGGCCGCCTTCTACTCTTAAATATGTTAATAAATGATTCATTACCCCTTTAGCACCGAAAGAATGTCTGTAATATTACTTGAATATCTGTAAAAGTGACGTTTTTCTATTAGCTCTGTCTGCTAGCATAGCATCTCTTCTTCACTGCAAGATATCTGCATGCCAACCGACCACTGGGTTACCAGCGCCCTCTGCTGGTCCAAACAAATATGACGTAAATCAGTGCAATGACGGTTTTTTTTTTTTTTTTAAAGTCCAATTGTTAAGGCACAAAATACATTTTCAGTTGCACAATTTATTTAATTCAAGATTTATTTTGAGTTAAATTGCATTGTTTTGAATAGTTTATCAAGGAATTCTTTTGACAATGAAAAATAAAAGGAAAATAATACAGTATTTTCTAGTTTTTTTCCCAAAAAAAAATTTTGTCTACAGTCCCATTTTGTAAATGAAAAAATCGTGAGAGAATCGTATCGTGAACCCAGTATCGTGAATCGAATCGTATCGGGAGTTGAGTGAATCGTTACATCCCTACATTTCACAGATTTTCAGAGACACTACATGGGCTATACAGTTTGCACAGTGACAAGGGACGTATTTGCGGTTGAAAATAAGACCATTGACGTCTTTCCTGTTACCGCTTTCAGACAGTCAAAACAGTGCAGAAGTGAGCCGTCACATTTTTAAAACATGCTTGTGTGGTTGTGTGTCTACACAATGACATCCAAAATGACAAAGTTTACCTTCTAAACAAGAGAAGATAGCACATCAAGATACCACTGTTGCGTTCCTAGGTGTACAGCTTCAGCTAGATGTAGTTCTGCTTTGAGTTTTTTTTACGATCCCACAAGAAGATGAGCTGCAAAAAAAGTGGATCATCAACATCTGGAGAGATAAACCGTAACCCCTAACCCTGACATGAAGGAGCGATCAAATGCACATTGGCGTCAGCGGAGCTGTCCCTGTTCTTTTTGAATGGAATAATAACTCCCTTCCTGCACCTCGTCCTGGTGTTTGAGAGCAAGGAAAGCAATCAAACTCTACCTCTGAGGACCCAGAGGAGAAAATGGATGTACCATGTCCTGACCACGACTACTGCTCCTGTGCTGAGCCGGGTACATTGGACTTAGCCCTCAGTGTTATAGAGTTGGTCCGGAAGACAGATGGACGAGATGGATCAGGAACAAGTTTGGCTTGGAACGGTTTGCTGCTCTAGATGAGGACATTAGGTTTCATACAGGGTAAGAAATGCTATCAAAACATAGCTGTAGCTATTAAGGTAGCATTAGCGCCTAGCTAAACTTAAAACAAGAGGAGCAACTCTGAATAAAAGTATCCCCATTGTGTGTTTTTAAGCCAATTTTATGTGTTTTACTGTGCTGAATGTGATTTATTGTGCTGAATGTGATTTATTGTGCTGAATGTGTTGCTGCTGTGACCGTGTCAAAAAATAATTTCTGTCACTGCTTCAGGCCAGACAATAAAGTCTATTTATCTATCAACGGGAAGAACTGTTTGTTGGCTTATTCAAATGTATAAGATGTCCTTTGCTATTTACTGCTATTGTTGAGTTGCGTGAGATTAATATGAAAACTATAGTCATGTGTCATAATACAGAACCGGAAGGTCTTTCATGGTCTTCACTCAAACATGGAAGTGAAGTGAAGCGTGCATATAGCCCATTGTGCTACTGATTAAACTTCCTGTTAACTTCAAAACAAAAGCCCAGCTCAAAGTTATTAATCACCGCATGCCTGATCAGGGTGTGTGGCTTTAGGAAACAGGGGAATTGGTTGCTAACCTAGAAATGGTCAAACCTAACATATAACAAAATATAACTCCAGATTTAATTGTATTTTTCATTACCTTTAGCTTTATTACTCGGTCACCTTATATGATCTATGCCAGTGTTTCTCAAATGGGGGTACGCGATGGCACTACAGGGGGTACGTGAGAGAGAGAAAGTGGAAAATTAACAAAGAAAGCATTAAAAATATGTGGAACGGGCAATGGTGAGCCCGCCTGTCCGTTTGCGGCTGGATATGCGCTCGACCCTTGGAACAAGTGGTGAGTTGTGTGTCTGTCGAGTCTTTCCATTGAGGACATGGAAGACATCTACGTGATTGGAATTATGGTAGTAGCTTGCTGCTGATTGAAGCTGGCAGCTTTCTGACATCGCAAAGTCCGTATTACGTCGGCAGCCAGTCATTTCTGAAGGATGGAGCAGGGCTCTCAACACTCAGACTCATGAATGATCTTAAAAGCAAGCAGGAAGTTGAATGATCGGCTCGTTAGGTAAAAGGCCACATAATTGGATTACCTGCTGTGAGACCGGGACTAAAGGCTATTGAAACTGAGCTAGCCTGAATCAATAACAAACCGCTTATCTTTGGCTCTCACAGCCAGCCGCTCAAGGTTGCCTAATCTATCACCAGGCTGTTGTGCAGAAAGACACAACGTGACCTCCCACCCCCCACCCACCCACCCTCCTCCTCTCCCCCACCGCCAACTGGAACTTTGTTTCTGAACGTGCTCTACTCAAGGTCGTCACACATCATCTGACTGTATCAGGAAGGAAGCGAAGGGATTATATTTTATAGCCTCCGTCGGCCGCCCATCGCCCGGCCATCGCCCACCCTCCCTCCCCGCAAGCTATAAGGGAGGCGGGTGACGCGCCCACAAGTGGCTGCACGCACGCACCCCCCAGCGGCTGGCAATCCTTTCCTTTTCTCCACCCTGACCCCCCGACCCTCACTCCCCTTTCAATGCTCTGTTGCTCTGTAACATGTGTAATGACAAATAAAGCTGATTCTGATTCTGATAATGTTTCTCCAACAGTATTTTCATTGGGTCATTAGTTGTCGCCGTTAAATACAGGCCTTGTTTACGTTACCAAACCTGGAGTTAATGGAGTGATCAACACACACTAGTCCATATACTGTGTGTATATAAAATGCTGCTGGTAGATGAATCCAGCAGACACAGAAGGCACCATTACCTGATGGCTTTATAATTTCCCTTTACTTCATAACAACAAATGAGGCCAGACATCATTCAGCTGTGCTCTAATTAACACTCCCCTAACCACAGATATGCTCTAAACCACTGCACATGTCAGCCACTAAAATCAAAGTCAATTGCCCTTTTTCACTGACACACCATCCACACCACAGTCCTTTAATGAATTTCAATAGTTTGGAGTCGTGAGTTGATTTCAAGGTTGGTTTCAATTAAATTTTTCAGTTACAATTAAGTTTTAATTACCAATGTTCAATTACAATTCCACTGTTCTCGATTACTAAAGTTCAATTACAATAAATCACAATTACTGAGTCTGAAATAAAAAAGTCCATAAAACGTAACCTTCCTCTTGTGTTAGCTTTCTGTTAGCATCTCTTATTATAACTATCATCATCTGATTTCTTTCCTATCTATTGGTTACCTTGTTAGGCTTCCTAATCAGTTAAAATATAGGTTTTGATGTATTTGGTGTGGGCGTCTGAGCTTTTTTGTGTCAGTATACCCCTAGATTTTAATGTTTTAAAAATGGTAAAAATGCAGGAAAGCTTGATATGAAACACATTTTGATAATCGTTAACTACATATGTGTAGAACTGTAACATGGTTCCCCAGGTTTACTTAAATTATAATTGACAATTTTATAGAATTTTCATGGCAATTACAATTACAAAGTCAATTATCTAAACTCAATTACATTAATTATTTTTTAAATACAATTGCAATTATATTTACGAAAAATTGTAATGAATTATCAATTACGCAATTACAATTATAATTGACCCCATCCCTGGTTGCTTGTATGGATTGACGTTTTACTCTCAGAACTAAAGTTTAAATTTTCACAGGAAGGACGTAACAGCAGCCCTGACTAAAAAAACTAAATAAATATTAATTAGCTTAGTGAGAGAAATTACTGAGGCATTTAGAACTTATGTGTAAAATATTGTTAATCAACATCAAACAACCCTTAGCTGAAGCTTTTAGGGTTTTTATTTAGGGCAAAGCAACATAAACTGAAGTTATTCTACTTGTTCTTAATTCTTTCTTTTCCAAGGAAACCCTACTTCCCATGAGTCAACAATCACCAAATTTTGCAAAAAGGTTCAGCTGCTAATAAAAATAACTTCAAATCGTTGTTATCGTACCTCCTCAAATCCTCTGTTTATGAGTAAAACAAGTTTTTGTTTATCTTTATCTCATTAATCAGACGATGCATTTTTTGATATAACTTATTCCTGGGAGGGTTTTTCCATTTCTTTTAGCTTTGTACATCAGTGTGAGAAAGTGTTCATTGTTACATAATATATCCCCTCCCACTAATGTCAGTGTTTGATCTGCTCGTGTTGTTGTAGGAAGATGTTTGTCCTTGAATCAACTGAAACTAAATCTTCTGTTAAAGCTGAAGTGCCGAGAGGTTTGTGTCAGTCTGTCAGCGAGAAGTGAGATGGACTGGAAGTAGGAGCTCAGACGTCTATAACAACCACAACATCCACAGAGAGAGAGAGAGAGAGGGATGGACAGGTAGGGAGAGGTGTAAAGAGTGCTGATACAGCATATCCGACTCAAGTAGAAGTACTTAGTTGATTGAAATTGTGCTCGAGTACAAGTAAAAGTAAGTCATACATAAAATACTCAAGTACAAGTAAAAAAAAAAAAATAGCTCAATTAAATAGAATTCAAGGTAAAAGGTACTGGTTACTTTCACCTTCATCGTTTATTGTTGGTAATAAATCTTGCCGCGGTTCCCTTGCATATAGTAAACATCTCATGTATAAACTTAAAAAGGAAGAGACCAGATCTACCACAATTAGTACTTAATACATTTTCCATCAATGAATTCAATTCAAAATCAAATAAAATGAAATACTAAGGCTGTAAGTATAGATTAATTTATGAACTCTAAAACATGCCACGTGTTTAACAACATAATAGGTAGAAAACACAACCTGAACCAAAGAAAGTGGATGGGTGTTGATAAAAAATGGAATGACGAACAACATATGGATTATGTTGAATTAAACAAAAATTTAAAAAAATTCACAACAAACAATAATTTACTCAGGAAGGGTTGGGTTACTTTACTTCTTTTAAAATGTACTTAAATACAAGTAAAATTACTCATTTGTAAATATACTCAAAAAACAACTCAATTACAGTAACGTGAGCACTTATCCGTTACTTTCACTTTGTATATAATCACAACATCCACATAGAGAGAGAGAGAAGCTGCGTTTCTATTACCCTTGGAAAATCTAAATAGCGCAATAAAAACTGGTAATCCACAAACAAAACACAAAAAACACTCAAATATTGCTCAAAAGTTTTGACGCTTTCATGAGGAGGTATTTCAGTCAATTTAATATTGAAATGTGTCGCAAAAGCTCTATGGAAACTCTTTTTCCGCAATTACACGTCACAGAACGTGACGTATCTGGTCACATGACCACCTCTCTCTGAGAAAACATGACACAGTACGTGTGGACAGAAGAGGAGACTGGGACATTTTTTAGAATTATACTTTAGAATTATTAGTGCCACATTAGACGTGAAATATAGGAAAACAGAGCGTTATAAGGAGGTTTAGAGCATCCATCGTTATGAAGAGAAGTGTCACCGGATAAGATTTTACGGGAGTTACGAGGCTTCAAAACAACCTTCAATGGAAACACGCTCAAAGCGCAATTATACTTTGTCGACATTTTGAAATATCGCTTTTATTTTGCGAAAATCTGTAATGGGAACCCAGCAAGAGAGAGCGAGAGAGAGAGAGAGAGAGAGAGAGAGAGAGAGAGCGAGAGAGAGAGAGAGAGAGAGAGAGAGAGAGAGAGAGAGAGAGAGAGAGAGAGAGAGGAACAGGTAGGAAGAGAAACTTCATTCCTGTCAAACACAGAAACCACTAGAGCAAAAGTAAGCAGATGTTTGCCTGCTTCCTCTTTCCTATTATCTTTATTATTATTACGGCTGTGAGTGGTCAAGGTTCACTAACAGAGCACACTTAACCATGTATCCACACACACACACACACACACACACACACACACACACACACACACACACTGTCTGTCTCTGTCTCCTTACACCCGCCCAGCACTGTGTGCTGTGCTAATATTGACTCCCCTGACTAACACTGCCTCTATTGAGTCAAACACACAAGTGTTTGAGGAGAATTAAAGCATCATTGAGATAACAAGCACAGACCTGTCCAGACTGGAGCTAGCGGTGGTGCTAATGCTAGTGAAGCATAAAGGAGCAGGAGGTGCAGAGGTTGAAGCTCCTTAAAACAAATGTTTTCTCACCCTGTGACTTTCATCACCAAGACACAAAAAACAGCCGCATGTGAAATGTTTTCCCGAGAAGTCGCACGCAGGACTTCTGCGTCTGTGGCGTTCCTGTCATTAATCTAAGCTCATCACTGGGACCTTTGTGTCGTTTTGTGTTTACGTGGGAAAGACAAAGTGTTGTCAAACTTGCAGTTGAAATAAAGGCGAGCGCTGTGAGCCAAGGCGTATTTCATATCCGAATGCAGGTATTAAATTCTTATCTTTGGTTACACATCGCAGCCATAATGTTAACAGCTCTACCCAGTACCCAACCATAAAACACACACACGCACGCACGCACGCACACCCACACAGAGAGAGATAAGCAAACATACTTTACCCTCCCATTCAAAGCTTGCAGACATTTTCATATCTCTATCACTATCTCTCTCTGTTTTATGCATTTCCAAGCAGTCTGAAATCACACTTTATTTACACAAAAATATTATTTATTCATGCTATTATTTGACTTGAGTGTATAAATGTGGACAGGGTATACGTAGCTTTGTGTATATACTGTATATACCCCCTTCCCCCCCAAAGAAAATTATTCAAAAATACCAGCTGCCCCTAAATTTTAGCAAAAGTATGTCACAAACACAATATTCAATAAATCACTAAATTATACTAGAACAGATTTATAAAATACAAGCAATGGATATGGAGTCATTAGGTTATTGCAGTTTTTTTCAACCTTGGGGTCAGGACCCCATGTGGGGTCGCCTGGAATTAAAATGCGGTTTAAATGTCTAGTTATTGGTTAAAAAATAAATAAATAAATAAATACACATGACACACTATAAATAACAAATAACCGTATCCTATACTTCAATTTTCTCAAACATAAATATAGCTTGAATAAAATACAGTTGAAAAATTTCCAAGGTGGCACACTTGTCACTTTGTGCACTAATCCAGGCTACTATGTATTTGTAACACACTTTAATAAACACGATAAAAAACAAATTCTAGAAAAAAAAAAATGTCTCTGGGGTCGTCAGACATTTGTGATATTCAAAATGGGGTCATGACCCAAAAAAGGTTGGGAACCTCTGGGACAATGTTGTTATAATATTCTTTTATAACAATGAAAGAATATTAGTATAGTTTTTTTTGCAAAAAAGTAGGGGCCCATACAGTAGGGGCCCAACAAAGAGGTGTTACGCCCCTGAAGCCACGTGACAGGAGGAAAAACTTTAATGTTAGGCAGCTGTACGGCTATGTTTTCTGCTTATGTGGTTTCACTTTGTCCCCACAGGCCCTCTGGATGCTCTGAGTTGCCCTGGGTTATGTAAGCACTCAGTCATGTAAGTTAAATGAACCATCCATAATGTAAATGAGGAAGAAAGAGCGATTTAAAGAGACGACGATGCTAATATAGTGTGTGAAGCCCCTGGTGTTGGGAGGGTAAAGAAAAGGACGTCAGCATTTTCCTACATTTTACTTTTAAATGAGCTGTGGCTGAGTGGAGAGTCACACCTTCTGCATATGCAGTGATGCTCTTATGCAGCAGAAAAAGGCAACTATTTGTGAATTTAGACAGTCAAAGGCAATGCAAATGGGCTTTACGGCGTAATCTAAACTAAAGTGGCTCTCATCGTTGTCGTAGACTGTATGCAGTGAGATGAGTCAACAGTGGCTGCCCCATCATTAACAGCAGATAGCTGCTGACTCCCTCTGCCTGCTGCTTGTGTTTACTGTGGCTCAATGTCCACCCACACTTCATTTATTCCCACTGCCACTGCCAGAGCTGGCCCTACTAAGCATATTAAGCGGCTGCTTAGGGCCTCGCGGTCACCAGGGGCCACCCACACGATGACTGTCCGTCCAGTATGATGCTTTTTTTGACCCATCTCCATTTGTTCTAAGATCCCCAACAACATAGTATTTGAGGTTTTTTCCCCCAAACTCGCCTGGTTTCTGTAGTTTTAGCCCTCTGATAAGCCACTTTCAGAGCAATTCTCAAAATGGGCTGATTCGAGGCCTACTTATGCATATTCATGAATAGGCGTGTCTGTAGACTGACTCCACACACAACAGCGATCCCTAGCGATTATCTTTTGCTAAGCACACATTGTAACGATTCACTCAACTCCCGATACGATTCGATTCACAATACTGGGTTCATGATACGATTCTCTCACGATTTATTTTACAAAATGAGACTGTAGACAAATGATGATTGAAAAGTATTCCTTTATTTTTTTGGGGGGGAAAAAACTAGAAAATACTGTACTATTTTCCTTTTATTTTTCATTGTCAAAAGAATCCCTTGATAAACTATTCAAAATAATGCAATTTAACTAAAAATAAATCTTGAATTAAATAAATAAAGGAATAATACAAGAAGAAGCTTATTAATTTAAATTCTGGTTCTATAATAAACAATGCAAAACTGCATAATAGTTCTTTTTATTTTTCAAAGTGCAACTGAAAATGTATTTTGTGCCTTAACAATTGGACTTTAAAAAAAAAAAAAACGTCATTGACCTGTATTTACGTTAGATATTTGTTTGGACCAGCAGAGGGCGCTGGTAACCCAGTGGTCGGTTGGCATGCAGCTAATCTAGCAGTGAAGAAGAGATGCTATGCTAGCAGACAGAGCTAATAGAATAACGTGACTTTTACAGATATTCATGTAATATTACAGATATTCTTTCGGTGCTAAAGGGGTAATGAATCATTTATTAACATATTTAAGAGTAGAAGGCGGCCAGAAAGAAAGTATTAGCAGACTCCGCCCGCCGCCTACACTGGTTAAAGAAAGTACTGCGATTCAATTTTCAGAAGATCGATATCAATCGTGAAACTTATGAATCGATTTTTAACTGCCTTACGATTAATCGTTACATCCCTAGTAAAACACATGGCTATTTAAGCAGCTATTGTGATTTTGAGTCAGAAAAGTGTGAGCATATTGCTACAGAACCAGAGCAGCAGAAGCTGCAGCAGCTTCTCCTTTCTGCACACAAACACAGCCAGACTCTCTCCTTACCGCTCTCCGTCGTCCATAACCGCTTAAAAGTTGTAAGCCGTCCAATTCCACAACAGAGCCCATTTTTAGCGCTGTGAGCCGCAAATCTGTAAACATCCTCATTGTTTCCTCCTCAGTTCACAAGCGATGTCAGGTCTCGCTGCATAGGCTGGTGTAGCATTAGCACGGAGTGCTAACAGCTGATGTGTGTGAACAATGGCCGTGGCTCCAAGCAGTGACTCCCAACACGATCGGCAGCAGAAAAAGTAGTGCAGTTTGTTTTTACATATATGGCAATAAAGTATAATATATATTCTATATTAAACCGCAGTGTTTGTTTTAGCTATTAGATCGTTGGAGAGGGAGGAGCTCACATTCAAGGAGGCGTGTATTATATCCATGTTAGGAGGAAAGAGGATTGTCAGTAGGAAGAGTTTCGGCGTGTGACGTCAACTGCCGGGCAAAATCAAACTCGTCCATTTGGAGCTGACTTTTGACAAAATGTGGAATAACAAGGGAGAGAGAAAACAACTTTTTCAACTTTGTCCTTCTGAATGAGGCTAAAGGGATGTATATCACTGTCGCAAAACCATTAGAAAGTGATTTTTTTCATCATACCTCCCCTTAAACCTGTTATTTACAGCAAACTGCTACGTACTTGTTAACAGCTCCCATTCTTCAAAAAACACCGTCAACGTCACCATCAGTATCAACCATGAGGTTGGAAGGAGGATTTCTTATGACGACATTATAAAAGACTTTGCTTCTCAAAAAAACAAGAAAACATATAGTCATTAGCAAGAAAATAAAAAAGTGGTTGTATATAATAAGCTGTAATGTTTTTCTTTTAAATTCTAAACAATATTTTAGATCATTTTTTCATTTGAATGTTTAGAGTTTTTCAACTTTTCTTTTGAGGCTCCTTTTTTTTTAAATAAACAATTACATTTACCACTTTATAAATAGTATTAATATTTATTTTGTTGCAATGAGTGCTTTTATTTTTTTCTATTTCTATTCGTATTCATGTTTAACTTTGTTTTTTGTTTTCAAGAAAAAGCTTTTTTTGCAGCGATTACCTTGTTCATTGTGTGTCTAGTAGGTTGAAGGAATCCCTTATGCAAATAAATTATTACTGGCTTATTGAAAATAATCATTTATGATTACATTTTACAATCAGACTTTAAGATTTATTTATCTTCCATTAGAGTGGCTTTACGTACAATTTATTTTACCCTCAAGGTTAAAGTGGTTCATCAGATGTAATGTCATTTTAAATGTTTGACACTAAGGAGCATTCAGACAGTAGAGGAGCAGTTAGTAAACTATGGCCATCGTGTTCATAGAGGGGAAAATGTAATTAATTTGGTTTATAATATAAAAATGGCAGTGTGGGGCCCCCAAAAGGTATCCCACTTAGGGCCTCAAGATGTCTGGGGCTGGCCCTGGCCACAGCATCCCAAATGCATTATTTAAAGCACGCAAGGCACTTTTGTAGTTAGTTTTCTGAAGACACAGGTTGCTTGGTGGGTGCAAAGCAATCATGGCAGGTACGGTAAATGCATTCCAGTCACGTCTCAAGCAATGCTCGTAACCAGCTGCTGTCTGCTCTCCATCTTATTTCAGCCACTAATTAGTCGGTATATTTGCACTTGGCACAGCAGGACATGATGCAAGCTATTGGATGTCCTTGATAAGAGATATTTCCTGGCATTTCACCGCTTCCAAAAATATTATGGCCAAGTTGTTATTAGATAAATATTTGAGCTGGCATGCAAAGAAGCGTACAGCAGATGAGGATAAAGCACTGGCAGTACAGCTCCATTTAAGAACTCAAAGGGAGAGAAAAGACAAAGGGGAGGTGTTGTCTGTTCTCCTTTTGAATCCACTCAGTTCTTCTACAAACACGGAGGAAGCTAGAAAAACAAGCTTATTCAAAGGGGGGGGGTTCTGTGTGGACCGTGTTAGCTTAGCAAATCCAACTCCACAAACACGCTTCAAAGAGTGGCGTGATCTCCACTGAGCCTTTGATGTGTGTATTGATCATGCAGTGGTCTGATGCTGTGGAGGTTTAACATTCTTTCCTGGCCAGGATGGAATAGATAATAGCAAAAACCAGCGCTCCATCACACCGTGCTGTGTTTCATTTGTGACAGCTGTGCAACTGTTGATGTGATCAGGAGCAAAAAGACAAGGGAGGAGCAAATCGGATCATTCCTCCCGAGGAAAGGTCACATAGCCACATGTTTACATGGTGGACGAGGCTCATATGAATCCAAATAAAGTGAAAACATCCACTGAAAGAGGAAATAAGCTCCATCACGTGCACGACTGCAAAGGGCTTCATGTTTACACACCTGTGTATTATCCATCACCTACGTATTAACACACACAGCCACTTTTGATCAATCTGAAGTAATATAAATAAAGTGTCTATTTGTACAGTTGCCGTAAAGACAACCCCTGGTGCTATTGGTACGGTTACCAAAGTACAAGTATGTAGAGTCTTAGGGTTAGGGTTTGGTTATAACCCAATATCGCAACATTTTTTAGGGTAAGGTTTAGTGTTATTCATGCGACTTAAACTGGCCAATAGCTGACCTATCACGTGACCTAAACTGGCCAAATAGGGACGCTGTGTACGGATAGAAGTCTGTATATTGATACGGCAACCATACGGATAGCCACTACCATAAATAAACAACCCAGTCTCAATCTAAAGCGTAGAATGTCTAAGTTTGTCCACTGTAAAATGCATCGACATCCTAAGCATACGCCGATTAGGGCGTAGAAATGTTACACATAATTTGCCCAATGTTTTTAATGGGGCATACATCGGGTCACGTGACCACGTGTCAGCTCGGTTTCAGGAAAGAAAAACATGGTGGACATTCGTTACATTTTCACTGTAAATTGCTTTATATTAACAAAGCTTGTGGCTTTAGCTTCATTTTGATGACATTTCTAGTGATAAATGTACTCTTAACTTTCATAGTATCCATTCAGTTTATGTATAGAATCCATAGTTTGTTTGTTTCAACGTACATTCATCCTGCTTTAACCTGTTGCTATGTGTTGCTAAGGACGCTTAGAACGCACCGGAAGAGATGTTGAATTACAGACGTGTTTAGAACCATACTGGTTACATGAATTATTCATTATTATCATTATTTATATTCATTGGATATTTTTCCACACCTCGAGGATAAAGTGTAAGACAGTTTGAAAACTTGTAATGATGTAACAATGTAAACCATGTCTTCAGAGTGATACAACTAATTACTAGTAAAACTCAGCATTTTATTCTTTCCCAGTAAATATTATTTCTTAAATGTTGAGTAATAATATATAATGTGAAAATCATTACTAATTCATGCTTATATGCAAAAAAAGTAGGGATTATTTTGTTGTTTCTTGAGGGCCAAGTTAACGCATCAATGGGAGTATTTATTTCACTCTATTCTTGCCATAGTTGAAATAAAAAAGTGCGATTTGTTGTCATGAAATGTATTTTTAATTGACGTGTGTGCACCACATTTTTAAGCACATGAACCATAGATTTCTCACCACAGGTTTGAATACAACATTATAAGTTCACTTTATTCTCAGGAAAAAAACTAGTGCAGCAACATTTTTGTCCAGTTTCCGCCGTCACACTGCAGTGATAGAGAAAGCTAACATAAACAAAGCAGATTCACGCAGTTGGTCACACTCTGTGCTTTACAAAGACAAACAAAGTCTGCTCTCTTTAGCATTGGTAAAACAAGCGCACCCACTGCACACTGAGACCATTAGTCACAATGATTTCTCTGCCAGCTGTCCTGGCGTTTGCTTTAGCCTCACTTTCAGCCCCATTTCAATTCTCACTTCTGTTTATTAGGCATGCACTAAATCATTAGCATCTGTTAAGGCCCATGCAGATGTGCTCCTCAGGTAATGCACAACTGAATGGATGTTAATCATGTGGCTAAACCAGCACGCTTTGTAAATCATGAGCCTCAGTCATCTCGTGTTTTCACACCTTGGAACAAAAGTCTCTCCTTAAAACACCAGCCTCTGCAGTTATTAGCACTCTAATATATGTGCAAATAACTGCTTATAATATCAATGTTGGAACTGCATCAGATTAGAACAGGGGTGTCAAACTCATTTTAGTTCAAGGGCCACAAAAGACCCAGTCTGACGTCAAATGGGCTGGACCAAAAACATTTTTTTTTTCATGTTTTGTGTGAAGGAAAAAGCACAAATTCTAGCAAAAACAATGAATGTTAAGCAATTGGTAAAAAAAAATCCTTGACTTTGTAACTAATTTTCTGGTAATTTGCCATGTAATTTGGTATAACAATTTTTGAGAATTTACCAGGTTTTTGAAAATAATTGCAATTTAATATTACTGTAAATAATGTTGTACTGCAACCTCCATCGTATTTTATCCACAACTTCATTACAATTTACAAAAAGTCCTGTTTTTGCTGTATCTCTCACTTTAAACAAAATCTCCCTGTGGGCCAGATTAAAAATCTCCAATAATAAACATTTTGTAACTTTTTCATTAAATTGAACACATACTGATATTGTTAATTGTAAGGAGTTCATATTGAGATAGACTGCTAATCTGTGAGTTTTAGCTTTTTGATCTGCATCCAAATTCCACTTTTAAGGGTGTAATAATTATTACTCTTCTTAATAACTTACAGTTTACACAATATCTTAGTTATCAAGTAAAATAACTAAAATTGGTCAATTCTACCTTCCCTAATCTACTTATTTAAAGGAAAAAATTAAACTGATAGAAGAAGAACGACAGATTGAGTTCAAATAGTTTAGGTAGATTTTACATGTTTTTGGCAAACGACAATTACATTTCCTGCACATTTATTCCATAACTTGAGATGAATGGAAATAAATCCTTGATGCATCAAAATACCATTTAGTCATCGTCATACATCATCCCTCATTGTTCTGATGTCAGCACAACAATTTCTGGCATTTCCTTTTCTTTCATGTCATCGGGAAACAGCTTAGAGCACTTTTTAGATTAGATTAACCATTTGTAAAAGAAAAAAACAAATAAAAAGCCCTGACTTTGATAGGGACTCATTGTGGTTATAATAAAAGTATGTCAGTGGATATACATAGTGACAAACTGGCAGTGATTAAAGTACCACAAGCCACACATTCTGACCAAGACACACCTGTGTGTGCTAATCAATCATAATATAACATCAGTCAGTAGTAGAGATGTAATGATGCACTCAACTCCCAATACGATTCGATTCAAGACACTGGGTTCATGATACAATTCTCTCATGATTGTTTTTACAAAATGGGACTGTACACAAATGACTGAAAAATTTGTACTATTTTATTATCAAAAGAATCCCTTGATAAACTATTCAAAACAATGCAATTTCACTAAAAATAAATCTTGAATGAAATAAATAAAGGAATAATACAAATGAAGAAGAAGCCTATTAATTTAAATTCTGGTTCTATAGTAAACAATGCAAAACTGCATAATAGTTCTTTTTCTTTTTAAAAGTGCAACTGAAAATGTATTTTGTGCCTTAACAATTGGACTTAAAAAAATAAAATAAAATAAACAGTCATTGAACTGATTTACATCAGATATTTGTTTGGACCAGCAGAGGGTGCTGGTAACCGAGTGGTCAGTTGACATGCAGATTCTTGCAGTGAAGAAGAGAAGCTATGCTAGCAGACAGAGCTAATAGAAAAACGTGACTTTTACAGATATTCAAGTAATATTACAGATATTCTTTTGGTTCTAAAGGGGTAAGGAATCATTTATGAACATGTTTAAGAGTAGATGGGGCAGCCAGAAAGAAAGTAGTAGCAGATTCTGCCCGCCGCGTACACTGCTGGACAAGAGAAGGGATAAATATATACAGCTGTTTAAAAAAAGTACTGCGATTCAATTTTCAAAGTATCGATGTCAACCGTGATACCTATGAATCGATTTTTAACTGCCTTACGATTAATCGTTACATCCCTAGTCAGTAGTGCAACAATCAAATCAAAAATAGTGAATTTTCCAAATGAAATTACCAATATTACAAAGAAAAGAAATATACTTCCTGTGACAGCCACAATAGACCTAAGGGGAAAAGGTTTTTTCAGCAGAAAGAAGCAAAGTATCTTAAAGGGGCAGAATTATGAAAAATTCACTATATAATGGTTTTGCTACAGTGATATACATTCCTTTAGCCTCATCCTGAATGACAAAATTGAAAAAGTTCTGTTTCCTCCCTCCCTTGTTATTCCACATTTTGTAACAACTCGGCTCCAAACGGGCGAGTTGGATTTTTCTCACATTGTGACGTCATAACGTGGAAACTCCTCCTCCTGACAATCCTGGCTCCTCCTACCCTATAAGAATGTGAGCTCCTCCCTCACAAGTAAAACAAATACTGTGGTTTAATATAGAATATTTGTTATACTTTATTGTCATAAATGTAAAGCTATATACACGAAATGTGTTCTCTGCATTTAACCACTCCCTGAGGAGCAGTGGGCCGCCACGGTGTAGCACCAGGGAGCAGTTCCACTTTTAGTAGCCGTTATATCGCTTCATATCATCTTTAACATGACCTGACATGTTTGTGACCCAATGCGACGCAGCAGTTGGACAAAACAGTGGACTGCCATTATAAATGGACTAGTTCTGTAGTCAGTAGAGGTGACAATCACAATATCTGTTTAAATATCCATGTGCTTTACTGTAATGTGCAGTTTTCTGGCTGAAAACCATAACAACAATGTGTGGATAGCAGAAGAAAATTGCGAGGTATCAAGTCAGCGTTTACAGACATTCCCCCTCATGCATATGCATAAAGCCCCCAAACACAGCCTGTTTTTAGAAGCGTCATGAAAGTGACTTTTCAGAAGCTAAAACTCCAGAAAAGTTTGGGGAAAATAAACCTAAAATACCATGAGGTTTGGGTTCTTAGAACAAATGGAGATGAGTGAAAAATAGCATAATACTGGATCTTTAAATGGCATAGAGCTTCATGAGCAGATGGGATGAGGTACTGTGAACTACTACCCACATGAACCCAGGGGTCAGGACAGTTCTCATCACAGTGTGCACGTAAACAGATGAAAAATATAACTTCACCTCTGGGAGTCTCACATTAAGTTAGTGACTTTTGACCTTTGTCTTTGTCACAGTCACAACAGGAGAAAGGAGCATGGGAGCCTTTGCTCCCATTAACACAGCACCTCGTGTTAGTGTGCATGTTAGTATGCATAGAGGCAGATGAGTGCGAGGTGAGCAAGCAATGAAGAAAAACTAAGATCAGCCCCATTGGTATAGCAGGTGGGCTGAATGAAAATTGACTATCTGTCAACATTTATCTCCATTCTAGTGTCTTTCTATCCGATAACTTTTGCTGGCAGCCAATCACGACCTTGACTTATTGAGATGCAGAGAAAAGGCTTTGGCTTGTAAAACTGTCTTGCAGCATTTAGTTGTGTTTCCTCACTAATTGTCTCTAACTGTAAGGGACTCCGATGTCTGCCACTACAAGAAAGCAGAAATGTAATGGTTTTGTGGTTTAAAGCATGGCTGTGTCTGCGTCATTCTCTTACTTCCACATTAGCCTCTAATTTGCAATCATTCTGTCAGCGTGATACAACTTTCCATAAACATGGAAAAGAAACATTTGCTGCGTTTCAGTGATATTTCTAAATGTCGACAAAGTATAATTGCGGTTTGAACGTCTTTCCATTGAACGTTGTTTTGAGCTGGAGCCTCGCAACTCCCGTGAAATCTCATCTGGCGAGCCTGGGCCGCAGAGAGACAGATGCTCAAAACCTCCTTATAACACTCTCACTCTTTTTAGCAATATTTGAGGTTTTTTTTCTTTCGAAATTCAGGTGTTTCCATTACCAGTTTTTCGATTTTGCACATTTCCAAGAGTAATAGAAACACAGCTATTGACTACATAGTCGCCCAAAAATATCAAGCATTGGTCAAGAATCAATCAACAACACGAATTCATACCCAAATTATTTTGTTCTCAGCATAAAAAGTGGTTTGTGGGTTTAGTTACACTTTAAGTTTGCCAATATTAGGCACTTTTAAAAAGTTGTTATGTGGAAGGCATCACTTGTTGGCAGGTAGGTAGAAGTATTCTCCCACTTTCCCGATGTTGTGAAATGATCAGTGAAGCAAAATATGTGAGGTCTGGCCTAGGAATGTGCAATATTTTATCGTTCATGATTTATCGTCAAAAATATTCTCACCGGTAAGAATATGTCATCCCACGATATAAACGATAAATTCCCATGTCGGGAATTAGCGAGGGTCACGGGCCATTTGTCCCTCAATTTAGCCAAGAATGCCCATAAAAACCTTGTTCCACTGGACAAAACTACCCCTGTTTGTTGTCAACTTATTATTCTCTGGAGTGGAACGCTGTTTACGGAGCTTCGTAGCAAAGCCTCCGCAGTGTGCACCACACCTCCCGCCCCCAGCTCTCACACCCACAGACGGCGGTGCTCGTCACAGCTACCTGAAGCTGCCGAGCTGATATATCACGGACCTTCACTTGGTTAAAACCAGACAACCATCCAAGAAAGTGAACCAATCCAAGTTCCTCCGTCAGATCCACCCAAAGTTCCACAAACGCATGGACAGAGATGAACCCGCAGCAACGATTATGAACTGGAAACTCAACTAAAGCTAACTATGCTAAGCTAACACACCAACACACAGACTGGGCAAAGAGCTAATGTTAACCACTCCATATAAGGAATAGGCCAAATAAAAAGAACAAGTCTTACTGTCATAAAGCCACAGATTTGTTTATGGTCAGATTTAACACTTTTATGGAAGGATAAAAGCTAAACATGTTACGCATTGTGTGAAATAAATGTTAGCATAATATTAATGTCACCATTCATTCGTCCCAACTTGTGAAACGCGATATTTTTTAATTATATTTCACGTGTTCACAGACAAAGCTGGTCCCATTAGACTAATATAACTATTGAGATTATTACACCTAAATATACTGAATGATTAAATCATCAGCTTGATCTGGTTTAATTACAGGAAATCAGTAATTTATCAACCATAACTTTATGTAACTCATGAGATAAATGAAACAAGATTCAGCAACAGTATGTGCTTTTTTTTTTCTTAAAAAATATCATTTTAAGTGAGGAAATAAATGAATTACGTACAATAACACTAATAAAGTGATCCACATGCACTGATATATTCCATAAAGTATCAGCTCATGAGCTCTTTGAGTCAGCAGCTATTGTAGCCTTTTTTAATGTGTCTAGTGTTGATGTATTCAGTTTTATTTGTGTTTGAAAGGAACCTGTTTACACTGTAAGTTGGGAATTATTTTATTTATTTATAATTTTTTTATTTATTGTGGTGTTTATCGTTATCGTGATAGAACCAGAGATTATCGGGATAATTTTTTTTAGTCCATATCGCCCATCCCTAATCTGGCCCTTATCAGCAGTGTGGCACTATATTAAATCTATTTCTACTCGTCAGAGCCAAAAAGCAGCTTAAGACTTTTAATCCAAATCATTCAAGCAAAGTCAATAAAACGCTGTAATTAGGCGTGTTTATTCATATTCTGAGGCAGTCTGAGTTAATGTTTTATTCCAGTTCAGATTCTCCTTTAGCTGGTTTTACAACACTGACAATCCGTTATGTTGGTGGTTTAAACTGGAGGAGTGTTGCTATCTCAGCCAAGAATAGTCTTTTATTTACACCTAATGCTGGCCTTTGTGTCCAGCATCATTTATTTCACTCAAGTGTTTGTTTGAACTGCTGGTCCTGTGATGAGGCCAACAGGTTGCTCTATAATACCAGCTCTATAAAGCTATGAAGCTCATTCCACTTGGTTATGAAGGACCTGTGGTGATGAGCAGAAGATAATAATGCGACACCAGCCTGGTCAAAAAGCAAAGCACTCAATATCTCATAGGAGTGGATTTAATTGCTGCTGGTTGCTCTGCGCTGTTGACCCGTCTCTCTAGGAGGCTCCATGTTAGTCACTCTACAGCACGTTGCTATTGAAACACAGCCACACTGTTGTTAGGTGAGATTTCAACAGTACTTAAAGCATGGATGGTCATCTAAACTAAATCAGCTGCTTGTAGCACTGGTGATGCATGGCTGGGATGGAGAGAATTATGGTTCCCACACGTTTTTCACAATGATTTTTTAAAAGTTTTCCAAAAATGATTTACCAAATTTCCATTACTTAGTTTTGAACTGTTAAGATCTATTCAAAATGTAAAAATGAGCACGCCTTTCCAGTGTACTAGTGCAGTGGTTCCCAATCTTTTTTGTCCCCCCTTTGTATTATTGTCAAATCATACTGTATGGACCCCCTCTTCATATCATTAGTACCCTCTCAATAATTTCATATGATTTTCATTTATGGAACATGCAGTCTCTCCTAATCCCCTATCAGTAACTTGAACATTGGTTCCTAAGGCTGAATCTACAAAAATCAAAATAATGAGTGGAATTTAAAGTGGAATTAATTTAAGAAAAACTATCACACAACTTTTATGAGTCTTACTTAAATAGTAAGTAATTACAGTTTTTACTTTAAAAAACCTAGAAATACTGTCTCCAATTGTTAAAAGTGTGATAAAATGGCCTCTACAGCATTAAAAAAAATCCTGTTTCAATAAAGTACAAGAAAATTTTGTATTTTATTGAGCAATTGTACTGTTAGTTTGAGGTGAATTTGTCCAAAAAAAAAACCATCCTAAAAAAGAACAATAGGAACACGTGACCTGGAGAATACCTTGTTGTCCATCTCTCCAAACTTACGTAGTCGGTATTTCAAGAGGGAAGCACCGCTCGGAGCACTGGTACTGTCAAGCACTGTACTGTATATTGACCTGAGAAATCATTTAAAATAACTCATATGGGTCAACTATTTAGGTCAAAAAGTACACTGTGTGCCTTTAAGTACAGCTTAATAGAATTAAGTAAATACATGCTAAAAATAGGAATGATAAAGTGCTACTGTTTCAAATAGGGATTATTAAAAAATAAACTTCATTTGTATAGCACTCAAATTTATCCTTTTAAGTTCTGAAAAATTTGGACTTTTAATTTAATTAACTTTAAAAAAAAAAAATTGAGGCAATTGATTACCTTAATTCTTTTTTAGTTCTATTAACTTATTCAGGTTTACAGTGTTCTCCGGGTCGCTGCTTATTTATAAAGAAAATATTTGGATCTTATTCTAAAGCCTAAACACTGAACAGATGAGAAAAAGTGTAATTTTTTACTCTAATCTATCAAAACTTAGACTGGCCAATTAAGACTTGGATCTGGAACTCATAAATTTAAATACAAGTTTTCCTGTTTAACATGATGCAGAAAAGCAATTTCAGCAAAATAATTGTAATGTGTTTATTTGACAGACCTTTGAAGTCACGGGTCCATTAGACGGATAAAAAGTTCAGAAACTAAACATAAATCCTCAAAATGATCATTCCTGCCATGCTGTTTACACTTCTATTCACTTACACTAGAGAAGAGATGATATTGTGTAGACCTGTGCTGCCACCTAGTGGTTACATGTGGATCTGCTGTGGCCAAAAATGAGTATGAGTAATCCTTTTTTTTTTTTACTTGTCTGCACATGCTGTCAAAGGTCAACACTACAAGAAGTGCAATCATTATGAGACAGCAATGCATGTTTTGTTATTGCAATAAAATGAATTGATTTATTTTATTGCAAAATAAATCAATGAAATAAATGATTTATTTCAATTAATTGATTTATTTCAATTTATTGAGTTATTTCAAAAGGGAGGAGAAACTCAAGGTAGGAAATAGAAAGGGTGGGGAAGAATAGATTATTTTACAGTGAGGGTAAGATGTGAAGTTGTGTAATCCAGCCAGTATGGTGACAAGTGTGAAGCTTAGCTATAAAGTTGGTGGCTGTGAACAGGGGGAATGAGTGAGTGGTAGTACCTAAAGCAGGTATTTGGGATTAACGTGTCTAAAGTTAAGACCAGTATGAGTTTTATCCCACATCCCGCGTGCCAGTGCATCGTAGACCAGTGTATGTGCAAAAACCACTACCACAAACCCAGGAACTGCCCCGGACCCGCAGATGCAGCCAGGCCAGCAGAAAGAGCGGGGGCCACACACTCCACAGAACTTCCTTGCTTATATATATATGCGTGAACACCTCCCAGGAGCTACACAGAAACATTTGTCAGTTTATTTTTTTACTTTATAGAGTTTTTTTTTTTTTTTATAACTTACACATTTTTTTTTCTCATCCATCAATAATACTTTGTGGCACAACTCTTTAAAATGAACCTAAAGGTGAAGTTCAAATTCTAAAACAAGCAAAAAATGTTTGTTGATGCAATGAAAAAAGGTCCTTAAAACTGCGTGGTTAGCTCCCAATTTTAGTTTTAATTTACACCAAAAAAACCGTGATGTTTCGGGATGACCGCCCTTCATCAGACATGTTTGTTGAGACACAGGAAAGAGTTTGCAGACAAATAAATAATGGATAACATGAGCTAAGGGGTACTTGCAATAAGAAATGAATGCTAAGGGGTACATGGGGCATTAAAGTTTGGTAAACACTGAAATAAATTTTTTTTAAAAAAAAGATTAAAAAAAAAAAAAAAACCTCAGGTGGCAGTCATATCATATACACATTAATATAAAACTGAGGTGCACTTAACATTTTTGGTCTAGTCTCTTCATTGGAGGATCTATAGGAGTTGTTGCTTAGTGTTCACTTCTTTTTAAATAGATATTATCCCCCAACCACCTCTCAGGGTGAACAGAGGGATGCCTGGATAACGTGAAATTTACCTTGAATTTGAACTGAAAATGAATAAAAGCAGCACAACAACACGTCTGTTATTTAAAGCCTCACAGAATAAGAAGCTTTTTCTAATTAAATGTCTGAAACCTTAAGGTAGATATATCTGAAAACCAGATGAAATGACAGCTTTTAAAGAACTTATAGATTTTGGCTATGAAGCAGTTGCTTAGATTCTTCCATCAACTATTATTTATCTCTAGCCACGCACCACTTGCATAAGGTTACCAACATCTTTTTAGCACCAAAATGAGCACTTTTTTGTTTAAATACAGACCATTAAAGAGAACCCCACATGGGTAATTACAGCAAATGTTTACTCATGTGTACAGTTGGAACCAATACTTGTAGTTATAGCATGGTGTGTGAGGTAAGCACACAGGCTATCCAAATGCCGTTCAAACACATCAACAAACAGAAAAATGGACTTCCGGTTTGACGATGTAGAGGACGAAAGTGTGGGACAAAAATCAAGGAAATGCACCACTGTGGAGCTCACCCCCTCTCAGAATGCGGCCCTTGCCTCGATTAATTCAGCTCGAGTCCATTGCCACCACCGTGGCTAAACACACTTCTACAATCTCGGAGAAGGAAACGGCCCTCTTGACCCACTCGGAAAACATCACTAGTCTGGAGCGAGATGTAGTGGAGCTAACGTTGATAACGGAGGAGAACTGTGCTCTCCAAGCTGTTGTGGAGGACCTGGTCTCGCTCAAAGCGTCAGAATCTAAGAGTGATTGGGCTTCCTGAAGACATTGAAGGTAATAGCCTGAGCCAATTCATGGCTGATAAATTTAGGGAAATGGCTGCAGAGGCATTATCGAACTCCATACCTGAGCTAGACCGAGCCCATCGTCGTCTCGCCGAGGTGATAGTACGCTTTCACCTCTACATCGACAAAGAGGGAGTGTTACTATGGGCAAAGGAGCAGACAGGGCTCTTCTACCTGCTGTGAAATCCACTGAATACTCTGCAATCATTGTTTCTGATCATGCTCCTCACATTTTAGACTTAGCACTCTCACCTACCACTACAAAATAGTGGAAGTTTAATACAGGGCAACTAGCTAAAGATGTGTTCTTCGATTATATTTCTAATAAAATAATCTTCCTTGAAAACAATAACACTGAGTCCACATCATCCTTTGTTATGGGAAACATTAAAAGTTGTAATTATCTCATACAGCACACATCTGTCTAAGGAAAATAAGCGAAGACAGCAAGAGCTTATTGATGCAATCCTCAGCATAGATAATAAATATTCAGCGCCCCCAGTCCAGAATTGTATGCTAAAACGGTCAAATTACAATCCGATCATGATCTTCTCTCCACAAAGCAGAGTACCTTTTAAGACGGACCAAAAGGACATACTACGAATATGGTCTCCTCGCCCTACAACTTAAACGTCAGTCTGCCTCTAATTTCACATCACAAATATATGACTCCTCTCACTCTCTAACTACTAGCCCAGCTGAAATAAACTCCACCTTCGCTTCCTATTATTCTAGCCTGTATCAGCCTGAACCTCCTGCACATAAAATCACAATAGATCATTGCCTGGATAACATTGATATATCCTATCATAAATTCTCGTATCAAGGAGGAGTTAGAGAAACCTATACAGTTGGAAGAATTAACTCCTTATCTTAAATTAATGTAAAGTAACAAAGCTCCAGGGCCAGATGGATTTCCGGTTGACTTTTATAAAAAGTTTCCCCAACAACTTGCACCTTTGTTATTAGACATGTTTAATGACTCACTGAAGCAGGGCTCTCTGCCGCCAACTTTAAATCAGGCTTCAATCTCAATCATCCATCCATTTTCATACCCGCTTATTCCTGTTTATCAGGGTCGCGAGGGTCTGCCGGTGCCAATCTCCGGCTCTCATAGGGCGCGGGGCGGGGGTACACCCTGGACAGGGCGCCAGTCCATCACAGGGCAACACAGACAGACAACCACTCACTCATTCACTCCTATGGGCAATTTAGAGACTCCAATCAACCTTAGTCATGTTTTTGGATTGTGGGAGGAAGCCGGACTACCCGGAGGAAACCCACGCAGCACGGGGAGAACATGCAAACTCCACACAGAAAGGACCCAAGTGTCCACCCCAGGGCTTGAACCCAGGACCTTCTTGCTGTGAGGCGGACGTGCTAACCACTAAGCCACCATGCGCCTTCCTAAGAAAATTATCATAAGTTTGTTAAATTCAGACGTAAAACTTTTTGCCAAAGTACTAGCATGTCGTTTGGACGATTGTCTACCAGACAATTTCTATAAATCAAACAGGGTTTGCCAAAGGTCGTCAACTATCATCTAATATTAAATATTGTGCCATCTCCTAACATGTCCCAAACTGCTGAAATGGTTGTATCTTTAGATGCAGAGAAAGCATTCGATCGGGGTTGAATGGGACTACTTGTTTTCTGTTTTGGTGAAATTCGGCTTTGGGTCTAACTTTATTTCTTGGATACAACTTTTATACTCTGCCCCTTCTGCCTGTGTGACAACTAACTTTCAAAGGTCTGAATATTTCCCTCTATCAAGAGGGACCCGCCAAGGTTGCCCAATGTCTCCTTTGCTCTTACCATAGCAATACAGCCTCTTTTCATTGCTCTTAAATGTTCATGTTTCACTGGTATTGTTAGAGGTGGACTGGAACATCAGGTGTCTCTCTATGCTGATGACCTGATGCTATAAATCACAAATCCAGTTAACTGTGTAGATAACATTTTGGATCATTCTCAGGTTATAAATTAAACATCAATAAAAGCGAATGTTTTCCAGTGAACATAGCAGCTAAGCAGATACCATCAAATGCACTACCATTTCGATTAGCTCACAACAGCTTTTGTTATTTAGCTATTGAATTTTCTCACTCCCTCCCCTCACTATATAAGAATAATTTTTCAAAGTTAGTAATGGAAGATATAGGTCTGATCTGGCAGCCTGGAATTCTCTCCCTCTCTCTTTAACAGGCAGAATTAACTATATACAGTGTAGACACAGCCTTCACTTTGTGGAGAGGGAGGGGTCTGGCTTGTTTTTCAGAATTATATTCAGAGGGCCTATTTGCTACTTTTGATGATCTCCGAGTTAAATTTAACTTACCCCAATCTCATATGTTTTGATACTTCCAAGCACGGAATTATGCTCGTACACATTTCACTTCCTTCCCTCAATCTCCAATGGGATCTCTTATTACTGAAATACCCTCTTCCAATGGCTTGTAATAAGATCCGAAGAGTATTATATTTGACCTCATTTCATCTTCGAACATGTCCTCCCTTGTGAGGGTCAGGGAGAGTTGGGGAAGGGAGCTTGGCTTTGATTTGACAGATGGGTGGTGAAGGGAGGCACTGATCAGGGTCAATTCTACATCTTCTTGTGCTCATCTTAGTCTAATCCAGTTTAAGGTTCTCCATAAAATTCATTTCACGAAAAACAAACTTAGGCTATTTTCAGGCACGAATGATATCTGTGATAGATATGGTGTAACTCCGGCAGACCATGTCCATATGTTTCTCTCGTCCAAAACTAGTCAATTTCTGGTCAAGTTTTTTTTTTTTTAATTACTAAATAATGTCCTCACCTCTCTGGGCCCCAACTCCCCATTCAATCTGATGCATCTAATTCTTTATTATTAAACTCTTTAGTGAGCACACTCAGTATCCTTTATTTATTCACTATCTTTTTATTATTATTAGTACTATTAATTTTCCTCCCCTTTATATGTCATTTTATTTTATCTATTTATGAACCTTTTTTCTTCAACTAATTTAAGCACACATGCATTTTTTCTTTCTTTCTCTCCCTCTTTACTCTTGAGGGATGTTTTTTGTTTGTTGGTTCTTTGACATAAATTTACTATGAATCAAAAAGGAAAACAGCTGTGGAATAACTGTACATTTTGTATTAACGCTGGTTTTCAATAATAAAAAAAAACAATACAGGAAAATAACATATGTTCAAAAACTACCTTTGGTGACCTTTTCAATGACACAAATGCAGAAATAGAAAGTGAGAAATGTTGATTAAATATCTATGCTGCAGCTAAATATTGCACAGCAGCCAGGCAACATCAGAGGAGTGTGTTGGGTTGAGGTCCGCAGACACTTAAGGTTTTCTGCGTCTGTAACAAACAGAGGGGATCATAGTATTTATGACCATATTAAAGATGACATATGTGCTACCTATTAAGAGAGTGATGGCTCACTTTATCACTGCATGTTGCTCGTAGCCAGGTCCAGCTTTAGATCCAGCCCTCATCTCCACAGCTCTAGAGCACTAAAGAAAAAGAATGGTTGGAATGTGAATGACAGCGGTGGTAAAAGTACTAGTCTTCAATACTCAAGTACAAGTAGAGATACTTGAATAAAAAATGACTCTGGTCAAAGTATTGATGTTGCTCCTTTACTTGAGTAAACATAAAAAGTGCATGCTACTAAATGTACTTCAGTAAAAACAGAAAAAGTAAAACAAATGTCCCTTCAATAAGAAAACTGGGTGTTTAAACCAGCAAATTCCATATCTTTCATTATTTTAAGAACTTGTAGAAAACTGGTACATGGAAACAAGTTAAATCTGTTACCTTTGAACACCTGTAGAATTTAGCACTTATTATAGATCAAATTTGGAGATAAGATAAGATGCTGTAAGATTAAAAAAAATAAATAAATAAATCAAAATGCTTGAAAATGTTTACAATAACACTAAGGGACCTGCCTAACAAAAAAAGCTAAAACTACAAAAACTATGCATCTTTTTACGTAGTGACGTCATCTCTGAAGGTCTTAAAAGCAACAAGTTCATTTTTAAAATGTAAGGAGTAGAAAGAATAGATATGTGTTTTAAAAAAGTGAAGAGAAAAAATAAAAAGCCGCCATGTCAAGTAAAGTACGGATACCAGAAAAAAACTATTTAAGTACAGTAACAAAGTATTTGTACTTGGTTACTTGTCACCTCTGGTGAATGGACAATAAAAACATCTACAAGCCCCTCCCTCGCTCCTCACACTGTGGCGTATCTTAATGATGCAAAATAGAGTCTGTGTGAATGATAGTGGATCTGATTAGCATCACCTAAAACAGAATTTAGTCAGAGACTAAATCCATTGTTGAGAAGATGTTTCTACAAATGTGAGCTCTGTCCAATGTGCTGGCCAACATTTAAGTCAGCATTTAGAATAATGCAGGAAAGAATAAACAGTTTTTATAGTAATTTTGGGTGTTTTTCTGTCATTCTGTGTATGTTTGTTGTCTTGAATTTCTATTGTCCTTTTGTGTATCTTTCTTGTGAAATGAATGTTTTTTGGAGTCATATTGTGTATTTGTGTTGTAATTTTGCAGTTTTTTGGAGTAGTTTTTGTGTATTTCTCTGGTTGTTTTGCTTGTTTGTTTAATACTGTGGGTTTGCGGACTCTTTTAGTTTTGAGTAATTATTTGGAGTGACTTCGTGTATTATTCTTCTCGTTTGTTCATTTTTGTAGTAGTTTTTTGTGTTTTACTTAATGTTGTAATTCTTTGCATTTTTTAATGTATTCTTGCTTTTGTTTTGTGTATTTATTTAATATTTTTCTGTCATTTTGTATGTTTACTTTGGGGGCCACATGAAATTATACAGTGGGGCGTATGTAAAAAACATTAAAATATAATTTTCAATTATGGGCAGCGAATTTGACGGCCCTGCTCTAAAGACTTCCCCTCTAAAGTTTTCTCTAAGACCCTGTTACACTTTAGCCTGATTTTAAATCAACTTACCCTCGTCTCCACATCTGTCCAAGCTCCATCATTTTGATTCCCAGTGGCCGGAGCACCTTCAGAGGATCGCCTTTTCCGCCTTTCATGACAAAAGTAGTACCAAATATTTTAACAGAGCCTTGCTCTCACATGTTCTTATATCTAAAAAAAACTATTGAAATCGTACTTTGTGTCCTTGAATAAAATTTATTTTAGGACTGTAAATGCGGCGTTACCCTGGTGCATTGGTCAGTGCCTGTTTCAGTGTCTCTATGTCTGTGAATTGGACAGATTGTCCTCCTCCTCTTGTTTTCATCACATCTCCCTGAAATAATAAATTTATACAATTCAGAGCCAACTCATGTAACTGCAATTTATGCAACAAATGACCAATACACAGATACATTTTTAAAAAGCAATAAGAAAGAAAAGACAATTGACCAACTGACCTTAATAAGTTTAGTTTCTATTTCTCCATCAGATGCTACCTCCTGATGTGTCAATACATAACGGTCACACTTAGCGAGGGTCTTCTCGCTGGGTGTGGACACATGGATGGCGTTGGGAATGAGGGGCTGTAAAACAGTTCCCAGGTCCAGGTTGGAGGCAGGTTTGTGGTCCACCCACTTTTCTCCGCCTGCAGACCGTGAACGACGGTGCAGGGGTCGTACTGGTGTTGATGTCTGATCAAGATAGGATTTTAATAACGTTAGACGTAATGCATCAACGACTAGATCAAATGCATCATGAAAAATATCAATAAATCCAATGTTCTGGGCTTAACAACAGATCAACGCCTTTAGTTGAACCTCACTGACCCAGCAGCTTCTCTCATTAAGCCCTAGAACCTTTGTAGGGGAGGGGAAGCAGACTCCCTCTTCTCCGTTCTTCCTCCTGGCTCTGCTGGCAGTGGAGTCTGCTGAAATACAGCTTCTTATGGATGTGCTAGAGGACGGATAACTTTCACTACCATCCTGAGCTCCCTGCTGTTTACAGTGCAAATTGAAATAGTACATTAGACAAAAAAAGTAGTTTTGATACATTTTTGTTATTCATTACCACACTTGAGCAACATTGATGGCTTTCTAATACTTTTTCTTGCGCTTAAGATTTACATCTTATTGGGCCTATGCTACAAAGCTAGATTTCCTCTTATCATGCAAACTTCCGGGATTTAATCAGTGTGTGCTGGACTGCGAAGCTGGCTAACGTCTTATGGAGCTAAATCCCCATGGTAACTTAGGCTGAACACCTAATCTGGTCGGGACCAGGTTCTGTTCTGAGTAAGATCTGAGCAAGTATGAAAGGTCCGCCTCCTAAAACTTAGCGAGTTGTAATCGAGATTCGTAGTGCATCTTCGGTCTGACGGAGAATGTTTGGTTAGGTGAAGCCCGCTAACAGAGATAAATCCAGGATATAATCATCTATCTTTGTAGTGTAGAACCCTAAAGTCATAACAGTATGAAAATACTGTAGATTTTGAAAGCTGCTAGGGACAACAATTATTTTTTTTAATCAGATAAAGACTTAGCATAGGGCTTATAGATCAATAAATCAAATATAATTTTCGCAAAAAAAAAATATGTAAAAGGTTGACTCAGATGCTCAAATGTTTGTTGTGATCTTCATTGTAGGCACTCTCTTATTGACATTAATGGAAAAGTTTCATGCCATGCATTGTGGGATGTGGAGTCCCATAGAGGGATGCATATAGTCTTGCATGCAGTCTTACCACTAGTACAGTGCCCGTTAGAAGTATGTATTCATATAGTGGAGTTGTCACATACGTCCAAATGAGTATGTGTATGAAGGTTGGATGTACATAGAGGTGTACATACTCAGTACTCTGGGGTGTTATAAAGGGGTATATTTGCAGGTAAAAAGTAAAATAGCAAATGCAATTTCCCTGGTTCAATTCTATGGGACATGCGCATGATAAATTGATAACGTTTGTACCAATGCTGCAGTTTAGGTAGAATCTGATAAAAGACAAATTTGTACAAATAAAGGTTTTTATTTAGCATTTAACATTTTCTAATAGCAGGTGTGTGACATATTATGGTTAGTGCCATTTATTGTAGGTATTAAGGTGCTGTTAAAACCTTTCCTCTTTGTGGTACCGTCCATCTTTCCTCCGTGGGCTCAGTCTCATACACACGCATGCGCATCAGCCGCACGCACCTACTTGTGAGAGTGTGTGTGTTGCTACCTGTCCATCTATCCTCCGTGGGCGCAGTCTCACATACGCAGGCGCATCAGTCGCCGCGTGCACCCACTCCTCACATCAAGTTGAAATGCCTGTGTCTCATGCCCAATGCATGAGACTTTACAGCTTTGCTAGTATATCAGTGTGAATGCAGCTGCTCAGACGATTTCAAAATAAAATTAAAATAAACATTTTGAAACGTAATCACCAAATAAGTCCAAAGTAACGGATATACACATTTGGCGTGTGTGCAAGCTTGTAAAAAAGTTTCAGGTCGAACAGACACTGCGTCGAGAAGATATTTGATCCACACACAGACGATTTTTGCTTCAATACAAAGATGATTTCACTTGAGACCATTTTTGTTCTAGCTTGTACTGTATAACCCTATGCAGTACGTGGGGTATTGTATACCCCTGGTGTACGAGAAATAGAAAGGATGTTCACATAAAAAAAGGAAGTTACTGTATGGCCGTGTGGCTACGCCGTAAGGAAAAATGCAGGAAACTAAACATGTGTCTAAGAAAGTACATTGAAGATGTATGCCAATATTTTATTGATTTGAAAATTGTAGTTAATAAATATACTGTGTAAATGTAATCAAAACCTGAAAGGTATAATCTGGCCTAGGCTTTTTTACACCCTGGGTATAATGTGGGCAAGGGTTAATATGGTCTGCAACACCGGTATTTCCTACAATGATATCTCACTGTGAGGCATTACATTTTGACCAGATTTGAATCTTTCCATGTAAGCCTCAAAATAAACATCTGAAACTGTTTTGTTGCAACTTTCAGTCTGTTAAAAAAAAAAAAAAAAGCCAAACCACCAGACGAAAGTCTACAGGACTCGATGCGCAAAAGTGTTACAGTGGAGATCAAAACAAAAATTTCAACCTTTCACATCTTAATTCAAGCTAATTATGTTCCATTTATTGACCTATAAGCCCTACACTATGCCTTCATCTGATAAAAAGTTATTGTCCCAAGCATGTTCATATTAATTTGATGGTTTGAGTCTAAATGATCGCTGTGTTGAGTGCTTTAAAGACTGCTTACAGGTAGAGGTGAAGGTGACGCAGATCTCTTTGGAGGACCTTCCTCTCTGGATGGACGCTGCCACCGAGGTTGAGACTGCGGAGCCGTGTGTGTCTGACGTGGCGGTGGATCAGGACGGCCTGGAGTTTTGCTCTCCGTCACAATCGCTTTCAGCTGCTTTAACTTTTCGTCTTTTACCCAAAGCTTGTTTTGCATCGTCAGCTGCATCGCATTCACTCGTCTGTCCTGTAGAGAAGCATAAAAGTTCAATCGTCATTAGTGAAAATCTTCATGTTTTGTAGGTATTCTAAGTGTTGCTGAGGGACTCACGCATTCTTTCTCCCACTTGTGTTGGGTGTCTGTCACCATGCCCTGCATGCGCTGCTCCATGCGCCGTTTCTCTGACAGCTCTCTGTGCAGCCTCTGCTCTCTGGTTTCCAGCTCCTGCTGCATGGAGCGCTTGTCATCCTCGTAGTTTTTAGTAGTCTTCTGCAGGACGTCAATCTGATACCGAACCATGTGAGAAAAGACCATTTTACCAGCTTTCAAACTACGTCTAAGTACTGGAATGTACTGGATTTACGGTACATTCCAATCTTTCCCACCTTGTATTCTTGTGTCTTGATCTTCTTCTCCAGACGCTCAATCTCCATCTTGCCGCTCTGGATAAGTTGGTCTTTTTCCAGCAGTTTGACATTTTGCTCTTGGAGAATGTTCTCTGTAGACACCATGTTGGAATCTATGTGCTGAATCATAGACCTGATCATGTCGGCTGTTAAAATATGGAGGTGAAAGAATAATCAGCACAAATGGAAAAGGTTGCAGTGAGAAATCAATCGATCTGAAAAGAAGTGAAAAGGAATGATCACCTTTTCTGTTGTACTCGTCAACGATCGTCTGCCTGATTCTCTGCCTGTTCTCCAAAGCCTCGATCAGTCGAGGAAGAGTGATGTCATCGTGAGGGTCGGTCACCTCTGAAGACGGCAGTGGGGGGAGGCTTTGGACCAGGTTGGTCAAAACATGGAAATCTGCACAAAAACAAAGAACATAAGCCAGTGTTGATTTAAAATGAACTGAACGTCATATACGGAACGTTTTATACAGTTACTGACTTTTATTATATTTTACTAACTTTTATGACAGGGTTGAGGTCAATTATAATTGTGTAGTTAATAGTTAATTACAATTATGGTGTAATTATATTTGTAATTATAATTGAAAAAATCTGTTACTGTTGTAATTATTATTGAAATGTAATTGAGTTCAGATAATTGACCTTGTAATTGTAATTTTCTGGAAATGCCTATGGAACTGTTAATTACAAATTAATTAAACAAAAAACTGGGGAACCATGTTACAATTCTATGACTTACACATTCGTAGTTAAGAATTATTAAAATATGTTTCATATAAACATTTCTCACCACCTGTCACTTCTCTTTAGGATCATTTTACCATTAAAAAAATAATGAAATCTCGGGGTATGAGAGAAAAGAAGTTTCCATCCTAAACATCACTGCAACATCATCAGTTTAGAACACAAATAATTAAAAACAATACAAATTCAAGAAACTGAAACCTAATTTACTGCTTAGGGTAGATTGGGCCAAACAATACAAGCCTTCATTATTGTCAAGTACTTTGAGGTTGTGAAACAGTTTGTTTGATAAGTGGCTATGGCATTTTTAAAAATGTCTTTATTATCAACCCTGTGCTCTGTGAATATTACCTGTGTCGATGGGACCACCTCGCTCCACTAGCTTGCGAGTCAGTTCCTCTTTGAATGCCTGGTTTCTATGACGACGCCCTGGTGTAAAGCCACAGATCGGCCTCTCCACTGGACGAGCCACTTCCACCTCCTGAGTCATCTCTGCAAACCTCATCACCAGCTGTCAAAACAGCAAAAAGACAATACGTATTATAATTAGAGCCCGACAAATTCAGGATGTTTGGGAATTAAAAATAGAATAAGAACATTGATATACACAGGATATATACCGTACATGAACACAAATCTTTATAATATTCAAAATATTGAAGACAAAGAAGCAGGACACTACCACATTAGTAACACAGTCAAGTTGCCAACATAAGGACTGTAAACACACTGATATACAAGAAGAATAGGCCCAGTGTCTCTACAGTAAATACATACATTAGTGGGAACAGTTTCAAAAATTTCAATAAAGTCATTTACATTACATTAAATCCTTCATGGCAGCATGAAGTGAAGTGAGGCAGTCATGGGACTTAATAGTTAGTCATGTGTTTTACTTTAATGTACAACTGATTGGTCAAAATTATAAACAAATGTTTGAATGAGAGGTGATTATATTAATTAACAGCACTGAATAATCTCTCTGAAACTCAGAAGCCTCCAGGCATGGATTTTACACTAAAAAGAGCGGAATTCAACACAAAGATAACAGTTTTAAACTTTGAATACTGTTATTTGATGCATAGAGTGGTTTCTTCATGACTCCATTTAGCATACTCAATAACCTGCTCTCTAAAAAATAAACTAGAATGCCCTCCTTAACATGCACTAGTGCATAACCGTCCAATTTGCGGCCCGAGTGCCAAAGTTGGCCAGCAAGGGATTAGTTTTGGCCCACTGCCCAGATTTGATTTTTTTTTTTTAAATACATTTTTGCAATAATAATAAAAAAATTATAGTACAGTGAGTCATAAGAAAAAATCCAAAGCATAATGAAAAGAGTCTTTGAATTTTCTTTGAAAAGCATGATATAAAACTTATTTATTATAATTATTATTATTAAAGCTGTCCAATTATGTTATTTTTCTCAATTTTTTAAGGATTTTTCACAGCAGGGAAAATGTAGTGTTTTGATTGTATAGGCGGGGTATGTTGTGTCCCATTTTGGTGAATTTGTATTGCACTAAATGTCTTTCAAGGCATTTAGATGTTTCATATTATTATCCCATAAAACACAATAAAGAAAAGCATTATTTAATTTCAAAACTCCTTTAAGTGTTTATTTTGCATAGTTATGTTATTGGCATATTTCATTTCATTTGCTGGAACATGAATGTTTAGTTTTGACCTGTGGCCCTCCACTGCAATTCATTTTTGGCCCTTCAATGTATTAAGTGTGGGCACCCCTGCTCTAGTGTGTTTCTATGATGATGATATTGTCACGGGAGCAGGAGCAAAATAGGGCAGTTTCTCTCAGTAGAGCAGCCCTGTTACTGCTGTAAGTAGGGGGCGGGGCTATACTATGGAGGAGGAGGGGCCAGACGAAGCAGAGGAGCTGCTGTGTCTCAGATATGCAGGAAATTAATCTGTGATATGCCAAAAGGCTCTAATTATAATATTCAAATTGAAAAGTGAGAGCAACTTACCAATGTTTCCTCGTAATCGTCCGCATTGGGATTGACGCAAACCACCATTCGGACTTTTCCCTCACCATCAAAGTAATTTTTAAACAGGTGTGTTATCTTGGAGTCTCTGTAGGGAACCATCTAGAAGAGAGAAAAGTTACGATAATGCAATAATCCAACAGTGAACTTCAGGTAAAGTATTAATACATACCTTGCTGGTGCCACACATTTGGTTCTCTCGAAGGATTTCGATGCAGGTTCTCAGGGTCAGCAACGACTGGTTAATGTTACCTGTGAGTTAAAACTGCATTAGATCTACAGCCTCTTGATCCTCATCTGAGGTTAAAAATAAACCATTCCCACAGACCTGCTTCACGTACTCGAGTGCCTTCTGCCCCGGTCCTGCCTGTGCGTTCACTTCCTGCCAAATCCACCAGGCACAGCTGACTGACAGTTACCTGGTTCTTATCCTGACAGACAATCATATCAACACAGCCATTAATCCATGTTCTGTTATTTGTCATGTCTAGGACTGTCACTTTAATGCGTCAATTGTGATTAATTAAAAAAATAACGCTGTTATAACTTTTTTTAGCACTCCAAACAGCGCAGAACCTTTCTCATTTCCCAGTTCCCAATATACCCATAATACTGATGCACGGACTACAATACAAGACGGGAGACTGCTGAGCTGCTCAGCTTCGTTTGCATTAATTTTGGCTTTCAAAAACACCGGATGGAAAACTAAAGCCTAGTTTTGTGCAATTGTGCAAGAAAGAGTTTACCTTATCACCAGCTACATGCTGCGAGCACACCATGACTGACAAATGAACAAACTCACTGCATAAATATTATTATCTGAAGGTAAGAAAAAAAACAACAAGTTCGGTGTCAGAAATGTGTTCTTACTGTTTATAATGTGCCCACTTATAGCACTACATATGACGCTACATTTCATTTGTATTTTCTATTATTTGGAGATTAACTAGAGCACACATCAATATGACACGTAAATGTCTATGCCTGCATCTGTTCAAGTCTGTTAAAAACAAACAATAAATTACTTTATGAAGCCACTTTGTTATATATTAATATTTTGATCTGCCACAATAATGTCATTTAAATGAAAATACCTCAAGTTGAGGGCATTTCTCAGCAATTTTAGGTGCGATTAAAAAAGAGATTAGAGCATGATTAATTAATTGTACACTTTTTTAATCTCAACAGCACTTGTCATGTCACTCCCGAAACTGCAAAAAGAAGCACAATCTGACCTGCAGGACATTGTCCCCCTCTGCATCAAGAGGAGCCTGAGCCAGTTTGATGATGAACACGCTGTGTGAGCGACTGGACTCTCGGTTCAGTCGAGTGTTTGCAACCTTCCTCTTCTTTTGACCTGAACAGAAACGGCACTTGTTAAGAGCTCCTTTCACCTAATCAAAAATTATTTCAAAATTCTGCTCAGAGAGAAGATTAACCAAGTCATTTCCTGGCCAAAGGAGAACCATAGGCCACCAGTGCCAGGTCACTTCCATCTACAATCATCAGTGCAGTCAGTGTAGGAGACAGAACTCAGTGAAAACCCATCTCACCTCTCCAAAAGACCTGAAAAGCTTCCTCTGCAGACTTCACTTCCACTTCCATGCACCCTGCCACGTACATGTTGTGGTTCTGGTCTTCTCTCAGGCTTCTGGACTGAGGAGCTCTATGGTGACAAATTTACCAAGTGACTTACTGAACAAAACCAAAAAGGCTCAAACATGCAGCAGGACGGAGTAAAGTACAGAACTGAGAGGGTTAAAGGAGAACAAGAGGATAATTGTTGCTTTTTTTCCAGCCACAGAGAGCAATCACAGAAACAGCACATTAGCAGCAAACAGATTAAAGGGAGAACACAAATGTTGTTACTACAAGCAGCAGCATGGGGTATTTTAGGGATCGCCATGACAACAAAAAGACTCATCAACACTGGAGACATTATGTGTTGTCATTTTGGCACCTTTTGCTTGTTTGTGTCAAAAATATGAGCATCACATTGCTCAGCGACAGATCTCTTCTAGTTAAAATATGTGTGTTTTAATTCCAGCAAGTTCACTTTGTCTTCATTTTTTTTTTTTTAAATAATAATAATAATATATTAAGGTTTGAAATTTACTTCAAAACATGTCAGAAGATTTAAGTAAATTTCCTGAATAAAGTTGTCTGAATAAATGAAACCATAACATTAATTGTTTTATCTAAGGCAGGAACCGGTGAGATGCATACGCACTCAGGGAGAACATACAAGCTAGTAGATAACCTCGGCCTGAGTTGAATTCAACGCTTGACTATTTCAAAAGGCCTCATCCCCAACGTCTGCTTCCACTAAACAGTTTTGAACCATATTCAGATATTTTCACCTAAAACACCTCCGACAAACACCAAATATTGATCATTCACACTTTAAAGGCTTGGAAGAAATTATTATCCTAATTAATAATAATACAGTTGGTCCGGTCCAAATGTATGTAAGGGCACCCCCCCACTTTTTTTTTTAAATATAGATGAAAGGCATATTTTAGATCCGATTATCTGATCTTGGATAATTGAAGAGACAAAGCGGTTTTCTGATTTATTTTTAAATAAACTCATCTAAAATTAGTTTATTTATCCAAATCTTTAATCTCAACATTCAATGGAATCATTGATGGCATAAGATCCATCTTTGATTAAAATTTTGTTAAAAGCCCTTAAATATTTTTAACATAATCCTGCTAACCTAAAAACAAAACAAAAAAACACCAATGAAAGCATTCCCTCCTCAGCAGAGATTAAAATCGTATACATTTTTTAAATATATATTTACAGTACATAACATTGCACTATATAAGGAAAAATCATGGAAGTTCTGTTTATCTCCATCACAATAGTCACAGTAAATAATAATCCTGAATTCAACACAAATAAGAGATTCCCAGTAGGGCTGGGTGATATGAACCAAAAAATCATATCTCAATATTTTTTTCTCAAAGTGTCAATATACGATATAAATTTTGATAATTAAATTAAAATAAAGTCTTAGCAGAAACACAATTCTGAGTTAAATTTGCTGATAAATGCCACCCTGACAATTTTTCTAAATTAACAAACAGCTGCACAATATGTGCCACTTTTAGCTTTTTCTCCTATAAGGGACAGCACGTGTGAGTGAGTTCTGCAGTGTGGCTTGTTTATGGGGAAGGTCTTGGTTAGGACGCACTCAGCAATTTATCTAACTTTGCTTTTCATGCTGTTCTGAGAAGTAATGAAAGCAGCGACTCTTAAAAAAAGGACTTTGATAGAAAATAAGCTATAAAATATAAGCATATCGATATAGGCGATATTATATTTTTCTATAAAGCCAAAATAAAAAACTTGATATATCTTGATTTAAATATCAATATAAATATCGCACAGCCCTAATTTCCAGTAGCATTACACGACACAACAAGCAATGTGCCACATTAAATGTCGCCAGTATTGTTGAGGCTTCCATCCAAACTGCACAGTTGTGTGTTTCTACAGTTCAGCTAAATGAGCTACTCTGATGTTTGAGTGTGTGAGTTTTCCACTGATCACATACATGGACTCAGTGCTCGGATGCACAGGTGTACCTCCACCATTCCACCTAGTAGAAAGAAAAAAGTTGTTTTGTCTTTTTGCTACTCTGACAACAGTGTGCAATCTGTGGGAAAACACTGCTTTTATGTCCCATTAGTCCGGCTACAACACATTAATTAGGCATTATTTGAGTCTCATGCAGTCTGCACTCACTTTGGCTTGATGACATCATCTTGTGTTTCCTCCAGAAGGTCGTAGATGTAGTTGTTGTAAATTTCCACGTAGGAGACAAAGACGCAGTAGCTGCTGTCTTCGTCTACTCCCTCAGTTTGGTACGCATCCTCGGTTTTAATCATATCAGCAATTTCAGGATCCAGTTTTTGCCTGAAAAGCAAAGCAAATAAAGGTTTTCACAAGTATCCATTTTGTCAAATTTAATGCAGGCCCTAACTGTGTCAATCAAACTGCACAGCATCATGTGATGAATTATGAGTATGAGATGAATTGTCACTTTCAATGTATATCAAGAAACTAAAAATCGCAAATACACTAAAATTATCTCCAGTGAGTTTTTCCAATTGAAAATAATTATTATATATCCTCCATTATCACTAGATCTGGGATCATATAGGAAATGAAATGCTGTACTTCAGCAATTAATCAGCAAACACCAATTTAGAAATTATTTAGGTTGCATATTTGACACGAATTCTTCTGTGGCTCGAGTTGCATCACGAACATGTGCACAAAAAAGTTGTAGTCTTTGCCTGGAAGACGGTGTTTTCGGTATGGAAACATGATCCCGCCTTTGACGCTCCAACAAAGCTTCAACCTCACTCTGAACCTCCATACCATTTTTATCATCCGTCTTAAAAACCTGTAAAATAAAGATAAAAATGACAAATTAATCTCAGTGATAACAAAACAAACACTATGTGGGTACAGAAGACAATAGTCACTTACATATCTTTTGGCCTGGTAAGGAGATATGCTGTTGAATATCATGTATAGGGAGCGAGGCAGGAGTCCACCCTCACCTGGAGATCCAGTCATGGTAAAAGTTTTCCCACTTCCCGTCACCCCGTATGTGAAAAGCAGGCCTACAAGAAACAGAGAACAAACCAGTAAAGAATGACAAAATACTCAGCATTGGTTTCCAGTTAAACAGCACTCTCACCATTTTTCCCAGAAATCAGGTCATCAACCAGAGGTTTGGCCACATGCTCAAAGAGATCCGTTTGAGATATTGACACTCCAAAGACTTTTTTAAATGAGTACTGTGTCTGAAAGACAAAAAAGAATAAGAGGTTTTTAATAAATAAATGTATAAACAGTGCATCAGTGGCACAGCTGCATCAGAGCCAAAATAACAGTTTTAGATTGATCTCTTATGGGTAGGGCAACACGATTATGAATAAAACGATAATCGGAAATATTTGAATCAATATTGTAATCACTATTATTTATCATGATTATTCATCATGTTATGGAAAACATCTGTAATTTTACTGAACTACTTATTAAAAAACAATATGTGAACAGTTTAGAGTACAAAAGAAAATTTTTAAATGAGAATAATAATAAATACTAAAAGTTACACTGTTACAGACTCATAGTGGAACTCTGAAAACAATTACAGTGTATAAATAAAAGTTAAGAACATCAGGGTTAAACCTACATTTTTTGGGCAAGAAACACCAGCCTCTCAGTCAAAATTTACTGACTTGAGTCAGTGTCCAATTAATTAATTAATACTAACTAATCAGATACGTTTTTCCTAATAAAAAACAGTAAAAAAGCAGTGCAGTAGGTTGGCCACTCCACAAGACTCGCTCTCAAACGATAGGTATCTATTTATTTAGGAATTTATGAAAAATGTGGATATCAAATATTGGAAAAAGAAGGTATAAGTAAACTAACTTCTCCATATCCCTTTATAGTTTATTCAGTATTTTGGAAAGCATTCACACAGATATTAGTAATTACAGAATTTCAGGTCAAATGTGATAACTTTCTTCAACAATAGGCACTGAACACATACATTGTGAACCAAATCAAATCCACTAAATTTTTTTACCTCTTTGTATTCTCCATTGCGGTTTGTTTTGAAGCCCTCAGGAGCATGCAGCTGTATAGTGGAGCTGCTGATTACCTCAATGCAGCACTCCTTATCATCCTGACCAAGAGGACGCACACGGCAGTACACCTGAAAACACAAGGACGTGTGAGAAAAGTGGATGAGAGGAAAAGCATCAGCACTGTTACTCTAGGTTTAATTGAAAATAAAAAATAAAAAAACCTGAACCTTATAGTTAAGCTTTAAAGAGTGAATAAAAATACATTACAATACTTTGTATGAGCCTTGAAGAGTTTTAGTAGTTATTGTGATGTCATTGTAAACGTATTTCCTGAAAAGATTGCTGTCCAGATTCCCACCATGACTGAGAAATGACTTTTCAACCAGTTAAAAATTACAAGAGGAGTCTTTGGGATCTCCAAGATATAGAATAAATAGATGTAAAAAGACTTTTCCAAAGCAACTCATCTCTATCCCCAGGAGTACTTGCAGCAAGAATGTGAAATTGCATCACTTTTTTTTTTTTTTACATTTTTAGATTGATCTTAAATGCTACATTTAATTTTCTGATTAATTTGATATTTAGCCAATAACAAATAGGAATAGTGATATGTTCTGTTCCACACCTAAATGCAGAGATCATCTAGATTCTGTAGAGGAATTAAGATACAGAATTATTCTGCACACTTTCATCATGTCGGCCAGCTGGCAAATCGAGAAATAAGACCAAGCTGAAAATTGTAGTAATTCCTTGTGCAAAATATGACAAATGGCCAATATCCCATATACTTAATTTTAAAGCAAATATCGGCGAATACCGATAACTGGCTGATAGTATTGTACATCACTCCTTGAAATTGAGCGCAATATCTTCATTTACTGCAAAAGGAATTTGATTTGACTATTTTTTGTACTAGTGTTTCCGTACAAACCTGGAGTATATCAAAACTTTTAACCTTAGTAAACATTGTTTTTCCTCTATTTTTAAAAATAACTAAATTAAAGCCTTGGGTATTTATAGTTGGAATTTTATTTTTTGGTAAGAATGCCTTTTGAATTTGAGGCTTAAATAAGGCTGATTATTATTCTACTTGATATCCCCTACATTCCCTGAATCCGACATTACACTGAATACTCCTGGTAAATTATTTGCAAAAAAGCAGAGATTAGCCGTAATGGTTTTTCTCATTTAACATGTATTACGGAAGCTTATTGCATTTTTAGAAGAAGAAAAAATTTTTCGTTTTTTCTGAACTGATAAAAATAAGTAAATGAAAAATATATAGCCCCGTTTTTTATAGGAAATATTTTCAGTATTTCTGAGTTGATGAGATAAGTTTTTATGGGAAATATTTTTCGGAATTTCCCTTTGTAAATTTATCTCAACAACTCAGAAAAAAAAAAGAACAACATTTCCCATAAAATTGATCTAATGAATTCAGAAAAACAAAAAAAAAATATTTCCTATAAAAACGGAGAATTTTTCATTTACTATTTTTAATCTCATCAATTCAGAAAAAACGAAACCTTTTTTCCTTTTGTGAATGCAATAAGCTTCCGTGCAGCACACATCTTTTGTCAATTTTTTGGCAGGTTTTCTGGGGGAGAAAAAAAAAACCTGGACTATAAAAATAGGAAAAGTTTATTTGTGTGCATTCAAATACCTCGTTTAAACAAACAAGAATAAAAAATCTCGAAGTTTAACGGATATTCAGTCAACATTGAGAGCCCAATTCTTAACTCTAATTAATGCAGATTCCACGAGGACGGAGGTTAATCCGGCAGCTGCAGCAATGGCTATTAAAAGCTAATGTGGATGCTAACTAACTAGCATTCTCCCTCTCATCTGCTTCTTTACTCCTTGTTTTGCCCTTACCCCGACTGGGTCCGACTGGCTGCCGGGGAACTTTTTAGGCGGCGGCCTGCGGGGAGTTCTACCCTTCCTAAAGAAACACAAAATATCACGTTAAAACAGCAGTTAGTGCTTGAACATAGAAGTATATGATCGAATCGTGTAAATAAAGCGGAGCGAGCAGGCCTCTAACTGTCGTTGTGATACAACTCAACTCCTGTTGGTTACTCTGAAATGTAGCTGAAATGTTAAAACAACATAATACATGGAGTTCATACAATCCGGTAAGTTAACACATTGTAGTGTACTTACTGTTGTCTGTTCATCGTTCAGCAGAGTGTGTTGTATTTCTTTTTTTTTGTTTCGTCACCGTCGCTGCTAGATTTTCAAACTTCCCTCCCTTCCTTCCTAATCGGTGACGTCATGAGAAAAGCTCCAGCCGCAACCAATAGGATTCCTTCTTCTTCTTCGTTGAGCTTATTGGCAGTTTGAACTCAACAATGAGTGCATTACCGCCACCCACTGGATACAAAACTGACCGCAAAAGGGATTACTTGATTACTGTTTTTAATTTTTAATTATAAAATAATTTAATTAGTTAGTTAATTTTTAATTGAAAATTTTAAATTAGTTTTAATTTTTAATTGAATAATTCAAATTAGTTTACATTTTTAACTGAAAAAAAAAAAAACTGCACATCAATATCATATACAACAATAAGTAGGATCATAAAATTAGAAGCATTTTGAAAACGAAATCATCAACAGAAAAGGAACAAACATAAAAAGCAAGCAAAAAACATACATAAGTGCTTTCAATCTAAGATGGTACAGTAGAAATCATAATAAATAAACAAATAACAATAATAATATGTATTGCTTTGAACAAAAGTTAGACAAATCTAAAAATGTTTTGAAACAATGTGAAGCATGAGTGCTCCAAACCACCTAATCTTCAAATAACAGTGACTTGTTTTATCTTGATCTTAGTTCATGGATTTATTTTGTGAATGTAAGTTAAGTTAATTGTGTGTTTATTTATGGGAGCAGATATGTTGTACCTTTTTGAAAAGTGTAGAATTTCTCTTTGAGCAACTGTGTTGTCCAAAGTCATGTTTACACTCTTTTTTAATGGTGATTTCAACGTTATTACAATTTGAGCAGACAAATAAGTCAGAGTAATGAAGGGCTTTAAAGGTTAGAATTAAGGGGATAACAATGGATTACGAAACCACCATTATATTTAATATTTTAGTGTAATTCAAAGATGAAGAATTATTTTTAATTTTATTGACAAATACGTACAAGAATAAACAAATACGGCATTTTTCAATTTATAACAAAATGTCAAAATAACAACTTGCCAAGGGAACATCAACTTACAATAACTTGTAATTTGTTCAATTCACTCAAGATTTAACCGTATTATGATAAACAATCATAAAAAACACAATAAAACAAAACAGGAAATATTGTTTGAGCATAGTTGAAAAAAATCACATCAAAAGTGAAACAATAATAAGCAAATATCAATCAATGTCATTAATTTAGAATAAAAAGAAGAGATAAAATAAAATGTAAAAAAACAGTGATAAACAATAAAGTTGAAGGCATTCTTTTATTACATTATCAAAACTTTTTTTTTTGCTTTTACATCATTTACAAGACTTCATATAAAAGTTAAATTTGTTTAAGAAAACAATACATTTGAGGGATGATTTTAGTACCCTAAACATAAAATCATGTTTCAGCAGACTTCACCATTTTTATTTTGCAAGATAATACCAAAAATTACGTCATCTCTAGATAAGGCTGGAAATAATGGAATTTTATGTTTGATCCAATTTTGAATACTGTGCCAAAATATCAAGAAGAAAGGGGGAAAAACTACAAACATGGCCATAGACTTCCTGGTTGATCTCTACCGCCCCTATCGGTCAGTAGCGAGAACACGTGTTCGTTACAAAACACGGATGCAGTGGTTAGCAGACATTAGGAGTTGTAACTGCAGCTCTAACCTGTTCACCTTACAGGTGAGAGGAAGCCTTAACCTTTACTGGACAAAGGAACACACCACAGTGACTTCAAACAGTGAGAAATGAAAACCAAACTCTCCAAGTCGTCTGGATCAGAGTCAAAGGTTAAAGTGAAGAGGAAACCTCAGCATGACGGATCCACCATAATGTCTGGAACACATCATAGACGGAGGAAAGAAGGAGAGACCTCCACAAAAGGCAGGCACTGCACACAGGACACCCAGTCTTGATATTACCAAACTCTTATTGTGAAGGTCTGCGTCCCGCAGGAGCTGCTCTGAAGTGTGTGGGGTCACAGAGGACCAGGAGAGGTGTTCATGGAAGCATCCTGCACTACATTTACCAGAACACTCTGGGACAAGGCGTGCACTCACAGTTAAGACAGGTAAGTGGAGTAGTGACTCAGCATTGTTTATCCTTTTTTTACCACGGCCTGCAGTCTCATTAATCACGCGGAGAGATGGCAAAAGTACGAGTCTTCAATACTCAAGTAAAAGTACAGATACTTGATACAGATACTTGTCAGTCCTGTTTCTGTGAAAAAACCCTGGAACCAAACATAACAACCCTGGATCAATCTGACACTGAGAATGTTCATGTACATACCTTTAATTTAAATGTTCTCCTGCACTACTTATCAATGCTCTACTGCACTATTTTCCTTTTATTAATATTATATTTTATTATTACCTTTCTTTTCTATTATTTTTCCTTCTTTTTATCTTATTTTTTTTAATTTTTATTTTGTATTTATTTTTTATTTTTTTATACTATTATTATTATTATTATTATCATCTTGTTATTTGCACATTCTAGTCTAACTACTGTTTATATTTATACTTATGTTTATACTTATTATCATCTCTTCTAGTTGATTGTTTATTATTGAATGTTTTCACTATTGGAGAGAGCACAGTTGACCGAGTCAAATTCCTCGTGTGTACAACATACACTTGGCGAATAAAGATGATTCTGATTCTGATAAAAAACGAAGGTGGCTGTCCGTACGGAAAACCACTGAGTGCTATTCATACGTGGCCTATTTTGGCTCGGAAAACAATTAAGGGGGCAAAAAATAAATGTTGGAGGGAGTTCTGTAGTACGATAGGACCAAGAACCCAAGTTAAAGAAATCTGGGCTCGGATTCATAGAATGGTGGGGAAAAGGAGTAATACTGCTATACCTGTGTTAAAGAATAGCAGCGCAGAAGCTGTCTGTAGCAAAGAAAAAGCTGATATGTGTGTAGAAGTATTTCAAGAAGTGCATAACTCGACAGTTTTGGGGGATGAAAGTCTTAGAATGAGAAATGAAGTTCTGCGAGATAATAATTGGAAATTAACATGCAGTGAAGACACGAACAGCTCGTTTAATCTGTATTTTTCTTTTAAAGAGCTTAAAGATGCAGTAGAGGCTGGGGCCAATACTTCACCAGGACAAGATTAGATAAGTTATAAGATTTTGCAGCATCTGGATGAGCCAGTGCTGGAAGAGATCCATGCCTTGTTTAACTACATTTGGGAAGCTGGATCGATGCCAAGGGTGTGGAAACATGCTGTAGTAATTCCAATCTTGAAGCTGGGAAAGGATCCCTCTTCTCTGTCGTCGTATAGACCTATTGCATTGACTTCAGTGCTATGTAAGGTGATGGAGAGGATGGTCACTAATAGACTTGTGTATTTTTTAGAAAGAAATGATTATTTTGTGAATTATCAAAATGGATTTAGGTTTGGAAGAAATACCATGGACTCGGTTGCAGTATTGGATCAGGATATCCGAAGGGCAGTGGTTAATAAGGTGGCTGTGGTGGCAGTTTTTCTCGATATAGAACAGGCTTATGACAGTATGTGGCGGGAGGGTTTGCTGTTTAAAATTTTTGATGCTGGCATTAGGGGAAGAATACAGGTAAGAGTAGAAAATCAACTTTCAAAAATCGTTAGTATTTTTGAATGGTACGCCTCAAGGATCTGTAATTAGCCCTGTTTTATTTAATGTAATGATAAATGGTATTTTTCAGGGTGTTAATCCAGGTTTTGGAAAATCCCTGTTTGCAGATGATGGCGCTATTTGGCATAGGGGTAAAAATTTAGAACACTTAATCAAGCAAACTCAGGTAGCCCTGGATCAAGTAGTACACTGGGCAAAAATGTGGGGTTTTAGGATTTCAGCATCTAAAAGTAAGTACATGATCTTTGGCCTGAAAAAGAAAATTCCACAAATGACTTTGTATTTATATGGAAACCAGTTAGAAAAGGTAAAAGTGTTTAAATTTCTCGGAATGTGGATGGATGAGAGGCTAACATGGAATACGCATATTGAAAAGACTGTTGGTAAGTGTTAAAAAGTTGTTAATGTACTTCGTAATTTGGCTGGCAGTGACTGGGGAGCAGATAGGTCAACTCTGATTATGATTTATAGAGCAATGATAAGATCTGCATTGGACTATGGTTGTTTTGTATTTGGGGCTGCGGCAAAAACTGTGTTACAAAAGCTGGACAGAGTTCAAGCAAAAGCCTTAAGAGTGTGCAGTGGAGCTTTTAGAACCACGCCCATACCTGCACTGTTGGTTGAAATGGGGGAAACATCTTTAAAAATTAGAAGGCAGAAGCTGGGGCTCCAGTACTGGACCAGACTAGCAGGACTGCAGCATAAATCTGCGGCCAACTGCCTCTTGGAGGATTGTTGGGAGTTTGCAAAGAGGGAGGGAAAAGCGCATTTTTTGAGACATATTTGTCAGCTGGCTGGTAACGTGGGTTTGGAGAACGGGAGTGTTGCTGAGTTAATGTGGTCCCCTGTCCCATTCTGGCTTTTGCCAGAGCCGGACGTTCAATTGGGCATGCTGGGGCTGGATAAGAGTTTTGTTTGTGGCCAAGTAAATGAATTTGTGGCTCTAAATAAAGAAACAGCTTGTCACATTTTTACAGATGGGTCTAAGGATCCGACATCAGGAAAAGCCGGTCTTGGAGTCTACATTATGAAAAATGAAATTGGGAAAAGTATGCATGTATCTGTGTTCACGACTGAGTTGTTAGCCATTAGGTGGGCTTTAGATTGGATTGAACGAAATAAACCTGAGATGTCGTATATATATTCGGATTCCATGGCTGCCTTACAGGCAATTTCTGACCATCCCTCCGGGGCTAGGATAGATACTGTGGTAGAGATTTTGTGTTGCCTTCACCGGATAGAGTTGATGGGGTCTAGTATTGTTTTTTCCTGGATCCCATCTCATTCAGGTATTGTGGGGAATGAAGCTGCTGATAGGCTAGCAAAGAAGGCTCTTCTCGAGACGGAAATTGAATATGAGGTCCGATTGGGGAAGGCTGAGTGTGTCAGTGTTTTCAAAGCTACTGTGTATCAGCAATGGCAAAGGGAGTGGGAGAATGAGTCTAGAGGGAGGCATTATTTTAAGTGTCAACCTTGTGTGCAGGGCACTAGACTCCTGTGGGCAACTTGCCGATCAAATCAAGTTAAGATAACCAGATTAAGACTGGGGCATTGTGGACTAGCTGCATATTTAAATCAAATAGGCAAACATCCGGATGGGTTTTGTCAGTGTGGGCAACTTGAGACTATTTCCCATGTTCTATTGGCCTGTAGATGTTATTCTGTTGAAAGGGGAATGTTATTTAAAGAACTTTCAACTCTTGGGCTGACAGTGTTTTCAATAAAGTCAATATTTGCACCAAGAACAGAGTCGATTTTAATAGATAAGGCAGTCGTGAGGTATCTCCAATCTTCCAACCTCTATTTGATAATCTAAAATGGAGTGAATCTAAGTGAACAGAAGAGGGCAGCATTACGCTTCTTTTAGTGTACAGCCTGCCGGAAACCATTAGAAGAAGAAGATACGTGGCCTATGACGTTACCGGAAGTCATGTGATCATTCCGTGCAAGAAATTCAAATCCACTTCAGGAGGTTAGATTAGTTCGTAACGTAGTTTAGGGTTAGGTTAGACCGCAATGTAGTTTAGGATTAGGTTAGACCGTAACGTAGTTTAGGATTAGGTTAGTCTGTAATGTAGTTTAGGGTTAGGTTAGTCTGTAATGTAGTTTAGGGTTTGGTTAGTCCGTAACGTAGTTTAGGATTAGGTTAGTCTGTAATGTAGTTTAGGGTTTGGTTAGTCCGTAACGTAGTTTAGGATTAGGTTAGTCTGTAATGTAGTTTAGGGTTAGGTTAGTCTGTAATGTAGTTTAGGGTTAGGTTAGTCCGTAACGTAGTTTTGGTTTAGGGTTAATTATTCCGTAACGTAGTTTAGGTTTAGGGTTAATTATTCCGTTACGTAGTTTAGGGTTAGGGTTACAGTTAGGGTTAGTTGGTCCGTAACGTAGTTTAGGGTTAGGTTAGGGTTAGCTAGTCCGTAACGTGGGTTAGGGTTAGTTAGTCCGTAACGTAGTTGAGGGTTAGGGTTAGTTAGTCCGTAACGTAGTTTAGGGTTAGGTTAGGGTTAGCTAGTCCGTAACGTGGGTTAGGGTTAGTTAGTCCGTAACGTAGTTTTGGGTTAGGGTTGGTTAGTCCATAACATAGTTTAGGAATTTAGGGCAGAAGTACTGGCCAATGAGGGCCGCTACGTATGGATATCACAACAATTCATAAATACGTAGCATGTCCGTAGCGTCGTTTAGGAATCTATATATTAATAGCAAACCGAAGTACAAGTACATAGCGTCTTAATCACGTCACCTAAACTGGCCAATGAGGGGCACTACGTACGGATAGAATGTCGGTATATTGATATGGCTACGTACGGATAGCCACTGCCAATAAAAAATGACTCTGGTCAAAGTAAAAGTTTTGAAGTTGCTCCCTTACTTGAGTACAAGTTTTTTTTTTAAAAAAAGTACATGCTAGTAAATGTACTTAAGTAAAAAGTAAAACAAATGTCCCTTCAATAATAAAACTGGGTTTTTAAACCAGCAAATTCCATTTTTTTTTTTTAAATTTTTTTTTTTTATTAAGAACTTGTAGAAAACTGTTAAATCTGTTACATTTGAACACCTGGAGAATCTCATTATAGATACAATCTGTAACAAAAAGTGTCCAAAAAAGTGCAAATGTTCAATAAAAGCCAGAGTAGCTTTGAGTTTAACATTTTTAAGAACTTGTAGAAAACTGCTACATGGCTCCTCCAGCTTTGACATCATCTTTGAAAGTCTAAAAAGTAACTAGCTCATTTTTTAAAAAAGTAGAAAGTACAGATATTTGTTAAAGTAAGGATTTAAAGTAAAAAGTCGCCCAAAAAATAAATACTCAAGTACAGATAGCAGAGAAAATTAAAGTACGGTAGCAAAGTATTTATACTTTGTTACTAGTCATTTCTGCGATTCTATTAGAAATTGAAATACCTGTGAAAAGTGCAAAAATGAGTTAGGTTAAGTTGGGTGGAACTATAAACGTATTAGTGAAGTCCCACCCCCTTTTCCCACATTACAGTTACAAATAATAAATTTTCAGGATCCTGTTTTTCAGCCACTGCTGCTGTTAATAAATTAATTTAGTCATATTTTCATATGATTTCAATTAAATACCCAAAAAAAGCATATTACACACTTTGAAAGTTGTCGTACAACGTACAGATAAATTTATATTTTCTTTTCGTTTTTGATACACAATAGCTTTTCCTTGTTCACACTCACAGACCTTGAAAATTCCACACTACAAATTAAGTGTATTTAGGCTTTGTGCTAATATGCTCGGTTGGAGAGAGGTTGGAGAGGGCGTTAAGAGAGAGGTCATTTAGGTTAGAGAGGGACCGGAGAGGGTCCCATTCCTCTTTCAAACACTCCCTCTATGTCTGCTTACTCCCTTGTGTGTTTGCTCCTGTACTCCTTCTGGCTTTTGTCTTGCAGGTCCGTGGGATCCTCAGTGTGGAGTTACAGAGACTCAGCGGCTCTGTCTCCACCCTTTCCTCTGCACACACCCAACACAGCATAACGTGGATGGCTGTTCATCATAGGAATGGGATCCACACAAGGTTCCTGCTGCTTAACAGAAGGTTTTCCTTGCCGCCATGATGAATTCATGTTGGGTGTGGGATACATATGTATGTGTATATACGTATATATGCATATGTGTGTATCCATAAAATGAAGAGTCCGTCCTAAGACTGCTCTACTGTAAAGTGCCTTGAGATACCATTGGTTATGATTTGGCGCTATACAAATAAAGATTGATTGATTGATTGATATCGGTCAATACTCAAGGCTGCAATATTTAGTATTGTATCTGAAGTTAGTAGGTTCGTTACACGCCTAATTCCCTAATTCAACACACATCAGTCTGTATTCGTGTTTGTTTTCTAGTGTCTTCAGGAGCCTTTTATTCGCTCTCTATCGTCGTATCATTTCCATGGAGCCACCAGTCCATTTGACCGCAGGATCACCTGCTTGGAGTGGCATCCCACTCATCCCAGCACGCTAGCTGCAGCGTCCAAGGGAGGAGACGTTTATTTGTGGGACTTTGAGCAGCCAACAAAGAACACCTTTATTCAGGGGGTGAGTGGGATAGCTTTCTGCCACAGAAGCAACACGCTGTATTTTGAGCCTCCAGTTGTCATTACCCTGTGTTTGTGTGCACAGAACGGTGCGGGGGACTCCATTGGAGGGATGAAGTTCAGCCCCACAGACTCTTCCAGGGTCTACCTAGCCTCTGGTCAGGGCACGCTGACCCTGCAGAGCTTTGAGGGACACCCCCCCACCACGCTTTCCAGAACTCAGGACTGTAGACATGATCACCATGATGTCTGGTGAGAAGACTGATGCTTGACATTTACAAAGTCCATGCAGATAGTTTGGGTCTTATTACCAAGTTACTCACAGAACCCAAATCCTAGCAACTGTGGCCTTGCCCAGGTCTCATCACACGCTGTGGTTGGGCTGTAGATACCTTTGAAATTCAATCATCTCAATGCAGAGTTTAAAATCAATTTTTCAGGAGCATAACATTTTTTTTCCCATTATCTGACTTTGTTCTGCAGAATTTCAAAGCAACTCCACACACTGGTTCAGTGTAGGGCGATTTTGCCAAAAATTTTGAGTTTCAATTTGATTTTTGATTTTTTTTTTTTTTAATGCACTTAAAAAATACTGCAGACATATATATCGTCAAAAGTGCAACTTTATTGCTGTGATTGTCAAGAGTTAAAATGCATAGAACAATCCCAAAACAAAAAGGTAAGTGAGGCTCTCTCATTCAGCAATTTCAAGCTTTAACCCAGGTTTAAGCTAAAGTGCAACAGTATCTTCACAGTAGCTTCAATTTTCTGATAAAGAAATCGAATAACTACATATAACATATTACATTACAACTTTAAAAAAAAAAAAAAGATAAACTCTTCCCTTAGCATCTCAGCATAGTGGGAATAAAAAAATTAAACATGCCTGTGGCACACACATAGTCTACTCAAAGGGTATACAAAGAGGGGGCTGGCTCACATCGTGCTACGGTAACCCACAAGGATGAAACGAGAAAAAGTTCACACTCCCACTGAATCATTCTGATCAGTCATTTCATCATCATATACACACCCTAATCATGGCAAAGACATGGATAAATGTTGTCACAGATGGAGCACTGCGGCAGCCTGTATAAAGTAAAAGTGACCATAAAAAGCTGTAAAAGGGACTGATATGCAGACGTGGAACAGTGAGGAGGTGACTTCATGTGGAGAAGGAAATGAAACCTAACTTCAGTACAGCAGCCCGCCTACCTACCCGTTCTGATTGGCCGAGTCATTTGAAGGGAACCCTCATCAGCCAATATGTTACGTCGCAGCTTTTGTGTGGATTTTTCTTACAAAATTGTTAAATTATTGGAATGCGGCCAATATAATGGTGCAATTTATAGTCCGGAAATTACGGTAAAGAAAAGAGCTCACTCCTATACTAAAAAAAACCAAAATTGTTTGGCCAGTTGGACCATTTCCAGCCTTTAGCCATGCAAAGTGAAAAAAAAATGTAGTAAGGAAATGGAAGCACATGTAATGTTTATAAAGGAAGCCTGTGCTTGGTTTGAAAAAAAAAAAATACCCAGCTATTTGCAAGTTTGTGACATTTTGGCATTGGCTCCTTGTATTTCTCTAAATATGCACTTATTCCACATTTTTCTGAATTAAAATTTTTTTTATTCATGTGATATTTAATGAGTTTTTTTTTTCCTATTCCTCAGTTTTTGGTACTGCTGTCTGGATGTGTCTGTGAGCCGACAGATGCTTGTGACCGGAGACAACACTGGACAACTTGTACTTCTGAGTGTTGATGGACAAACGGTTTGTCTTTATGTTCTAGTAACAAGGATAATGTAGTTTAATCTGAGGCATCATTTATATGTAAGACCTCTGATGTTTTAACAGAGCCTTATTTTTAGACAAAGTCTTATTTTGATAGGACAGGATCATGGATGGGCAGTGAAGTGTTGTTAATCTTTCATTGCTACTTTTCTAATATTTCAGATTTTTAATGCGAAGTTACACAAAGCCAAAGTAACCCACGCTGAGTTTAACACCCGATGTGATTGGCTGCTGGCAACGGCTTCTGTCGACCACACGGTGAAGCTTTGGGACCTGAGGAACATCAAAGACAAGAAGAGTTTCCTCCATGAAATGCCACATGAGAGAGCGGTCAACTCTGGTAAAGTTTTCTTGTTGTAAAACCATGTTTTAAAACTGGCATTTAATAAAACACAATTTTGAATAAAAACATGTCCTTTCAGCCTGTTTCAACCCATCAGACTGCTCCAAGTTACTCACCACAGATCAACACGACCAGATACGAGTCTACGGCTCCTCTGATTGGTCCAAACCACAGTGCGTTATCCAGCATCCACACAGGCAGTTTCAACACCTCACACCAATCAAGGTCAGTCTTCTGTATGCACATGTCCTTCAATCAGTGTTGTTAAAGCTTTCTATGAAGTCGTATTATTTAGAATTACAGGTGTAGGAAAAAAAATGAAAACAAAGCTTCTTTCATTAAAAAAATAGAGCTGGGCAATGATTACCCCTTTGGTAACACTTTATCTGAAGTTTTATACATAATGCTGACATTATTGACATGACACCTGTCTTTAGCATGAATGTGTCATGAAGGCTGTCATTAAGTGTTGTTTGCTAAATTATGACACCTTTGGAGCTATAAACAAATGTAAAGAACATATATAAATATATATATATATAAATGATCTAAGGAATGCCAACATAGCTCCAAAGGTTAAAACTTACGCATGGGAGAATAGAGCCCAGAGTGAATTAACAGATGACTGTAATGTTGTGCCGTAGGCCACATGGCATCCAGTGTACGACCTGATAGTGGCCGGGCGATACCCTGATGCCCGTGTTGCCACCGGTGACCAGAGGTCCATCGACATCTTTGACTCCAACACTACAGAGCTGGTGTATCAGCTGTACGACTCCACAGCCGCAGGCATCAAATCTGTGAGTTTAAATTAAAATAAAACGCATAACTCTCACAACAGTAGGTTGTTGACATCAATGTTTGAGCTACGTGCGTCCGTCCGTCTGAGTTAGGGGACAACTTTTTTTCAGAAACCCTTTAAGATACAATAACCAAATTTGGTGTGTGGCTTCAGGGTATCAATACCTTGATGGAGTTTGAAAATGAGAAGCGCGCAATAATTTTTTCCGGAGTTATTGCTCTTTTTCTATTTTTTTTTAACTGTTCGAAGTATTTTCAAAGGGGACATCTTTTCTCAGAAATTGTTTAAGATAGGATAACCAAATTCGGTGTGTGCTTCAGGGTATCAATATCTTGATGAAGTTTGAAAATGAGAAGTGCGCAAATATTTTTTGCCTGAGTTATTGTCCTTGTGCCGTCTTTTTTTACTATGTTGGAGGTATCTTCAAAGGGGACAGCTTTTCTAAGAAACTGTTAGTAATTTTATATTCTGATGTGATAATATTTTCTTATGTATGTATCTGAGTTCTTGGATTTAGGACATTTAGGAAAAGGTTGTGAGGTATAATGACAACCAATCTAGCGTGGGATGATGACTGTATTCTTGTTTTTATACTTTTAGACCAACAAATTCAGTCCAATGGGTGATGTGCTAGCATCTGGGATGGGTAAGTCTTTCAGATGTGCCTTCAATGGTATTCGGTTTTACTTGAAGGATTTTAATGTACGATGTGCACACCTGGGGGACTAACAACCTTTACAGATGTGCTACGATCTGCTTGAATAAATTAAAATCTTAAGGAAACATGTACTGCTAAATAAAAGCTCTTATTTCCTCTCCAGGGGTCACCCTGCTGGTTTGGGATCGAAATGAGTCATTCGCCAACAATCGGCACAAAGTGCAAGAGGAAAAGTCTGAAAACACTGGGAGAAGCCAGAGAATGAACCAGCAGCGTTCAACCAGGGACCGAAGGGGCCCAGCAATGGATGCAAAGCTCAAGAAAAAATTAGCTTCCCTGGAAGAAACAGGGACCAAAACCAAATCTGTGAGTGTTAAACAGAAAGAAGCCCAGAAGAGGAAAAAATGAAACTTTCATTGGAGTCTTTGTGCTTTTGAGCTATTGACACAGTTTGTTACTGTTACCGTTATGTCAGAGTATTATTTTAAAGCCAGTTAAAAACTGGAATTCTATGGATGCACTTTTGCTACTTTTCACAATAAATAAATTCATTCATAAAGGGCAGCGTCTTTTTATTGCTTGCATGATTAGAAATGAGCAGCATGTGTGTGAGGCTACTTTCTGTCTTTCTGAAAAGTTTTAATGTGTGTGCGAATGTTGTTTCAAGTTAACCAGAATTAGTGAAAACATCCTGTATTCCTCTTAATGATGAGCATGGATGGATTGATAGATATTCAAGTACCATATATACATTTGACTATTGTTCTTTAGTACATTTTTGCATTTAATTTAATCTTTGAACAATAATCGTTCCAGCAGTTTGAAGTTGATAAACCACAGAAATAACATTAACAGCATTAGGCCCTCCATCAAACATACTGTCTTTCTTTAACATTGTGATGGTTAATTGATCACATTTTGGTGTTTTCTGTAACCATACAAAACATACGAGATTGTGGTGCAATATGAAAACTTTGGAGGGTCGAAGAAACTAGTGGCATTTGTGAGATATGGAGGTGTAAAGCTGCCACGAAAAAGATACATTTTGGATCACTATATCATGCAAACAATTATGACCTATGTATCGGGATATGAGTCGTATCGCCAGATGCCAGGCAATACACACCCCTAATATATATGTAAACAATAAGCAGTGTGAACGTTTGATTTACAGACTTCTGTGTTTTTAAAGGTGCTTCATTGCCCCAAAGTCTGGTAATTATTGTCTGTGGTGCAAACATTCAGTTCTTGATTTGTCATGTTTTTTCCGTCTTGTGAAAAGACTGAAGGACCTGCAGCTCCAGAATGACCATGGAAGATACAGATCATGTAATACATACAGTATGTGTCAAACTCAAGGCCCAGGGGCCAAATCCGGCCCTTTAGAACAGTGTTTCTCAAATGGGGGTACGTGATGGCACTACAGGGGGTACTTGAGACAGTGGAAAATTAACAAATAAAATGTCCCACCCCAGGTGTGAGTTGACCAGAAATAATAAAAACTACAGAAAAAAATCTATTCTGGAGCCACTAAATCAGTGTTTTTCAACCTTGGTGTGGGGAACCCGAGTGGGGTCGCTTGGAGTTTAAATGGAGTCGCATTAAATTTCTTTAAAATTTTAATAGATTTTTTAATTTTTTTTAACTATTCTTTTTTTTAATCAAAACACAACCTTGAACAACTGTATTCATGTACTTTCACTTTGTGAAATATGAATCTAGTTCAACTAAATTGCAGTAAAAATAAATACATAAATATCTCAGCTCAAACATGATCAACAACTGTCTAATTCTACAAAAAAAAAAATATTTGGGGTCAACAGAAATTCTTGAAATCAAAATGGGGTCACAATTTTTAAAAAAAACCCACTGCACTAAATACTGTTTCTTTCCACTTATTTACAAATTGAGATTCTTTAAAATTTGTGTTATCACTTGTTAATTCCTACGGAAGCCCTGAAGGGCCATGATTTCATACTTTTTTTTTCCTCCGTTTTCCCGCGATAACGACTTAATTTTCTCGAGATCTCGTGACTTGGTTTTCCCGTGATAACGGGATAAATATCTCGAGATAACAAAACAATAGTGTAGTATATTAAATAATTGCAGGAAACATCATTCAGTGTAACAATGTCAGAGGAGCAGGAGCATGTAGATCACCACATCAGGACTTCAGTAAAGAAATGAAACCCAAAAATGTCACATTCTAAACATTATGAGATAGCCAATGAGCTACAAGCTGCAACGAGCTGATCTTCAATACAATTATTGATCATTTTAGCAGAAAATATCCCATTGTTTACTATGAGCAGCTGACGCTGAGATGTTGCACAGGGACCGTCAACAAAGTGCAACCACCGACACAATAAATATTGAATATTCAATATGTCTGTGATCATGTATTGCAACGTGACCAAATTTACTGCCGACGTTGATGGTCTTCATTTGGTCATACTGCTAATCTGTTACACTGAATGATGTTTCCTGCAATTATTTATTATACTACACTATTGTTTCGTTATCTCGAGATAATTATCCCGTTATCACGGGAAAACGGAGGGAAAAAAATGTATGAAATCATGGCCCTTTAGGGCTTCCGTAAATTCCATCATTATGCTTTATAGTTTGTTCTTTTTTAGCTTTCTAAGCAAAATGTTGTAGTCGGACAAAGGGGGTACTTGGATTCAGAAAAAAGAAAAAAGGAGAACTTAAGCCAAAACAGTTTGAGAACCACTGCTTTAGAACATTCTTTTCAGCCCGCAGCATGAAGCAAAAAAGTCAGAGAAACCACAAATCATCAGCTCGATATCTCCAAATTAATACACAAATTGAAAGAATTTTTCCCCTATGCGCATATCACATGATGCCAGTTATTGTTTTTTTTTATCTCAGATTGTTACAAGAACTCTCAATTCTTCCAAAATCCTGCAATTTTCCTCAAATGTATCCACAAAATCTTCCCAAATTACATAAAAATTGGTCACAAAATCAAGAAACAAATTGAAACTGAAGACCCTACAGCAGCTGAATTCTGTCACTTATTGCTTTGATATTATCAGCGCGTACATATTTTAGTGCAAAATAGAGCACAATAATGATTAAATTACTCGTTTTCCCACCTAAAATTTGCGTCCCACTTAAGATAAACTGCTCCGTATTTGGCCCCTGAACTAAAATGAGTTTGACACCCCTGATATAATACTTAGTCTTTTTAAATTATTTATTTAGCTATATCATGGGGTTGGATGTTGATTTTATTACTTAGCCGGTATCTGCACGAGACAAAATGCTCCACAGTTTTAATAATCAGCTATTCTAGGGTCTGTGGTTACACTTCAATGTTCTCATTATGTTCTATATGTACTTTGAAACAAGAGAAAACTCCTGTAGAATGTTTTAATCATGTGTTTGTTTGTTTTAAACGTCCTTTTCATACCAGTGATTGTTGTGGTTGTTCCGTAGGCCGCGTGGCATCCAGTGTACGACCTTATCGTGGTTGGACGATATCCCAACGGCCGCGTTTGCACCGGCGACAACAGGACAGTAGACATCTATGACTCTAACACAGCAGAGCTGGTTTATCAGCTGTGACTTCACCACCACAGGCATCAAATCTGTGTCTAATTTAAACATGACTAAAGCTTTTTTCTTTTTCTTTTTTTTTTATATCTTATAAATCCTGCGTTTTATTTCACAGATTAACACATGTTGCCTGATGGGAGATGTAATTAGATCTGACATGGATAAGTCTTCTTCTATAGAGGTAGATTTGTGTCTTCATTATTCAATTAACAAAAAAAAAGAATTGCAAACAAAACATTACTATTTTTTAAAAAAAATGCTAGTTATGTTTACAAATCAAAAATGTGTTCTCATGAAACTACACATTTTGTGTTCATTTTTGCCTTTTTTAATCTTTTGTTTGCGTTTCCTGAAGTTTGGATTGCAGATCAACTTCAACTTGTGGGAGACGCAAGCAAAAAAATTTAAAAATACAAATAAAAATGCAAAGAACTTAGATAAAATGTAGTTTTATGAGAACATTTTTTTTATTTGTAAACATTTTTTTTTAAATTAGTAATGTTAGTTTTGTTTGCAAATTTATTATTATTATTACTATTATTATTACAAATCCATTATTTTTGTTAGCAAATCCACTTTTTTGTTTGACTGAATAATAAAGACACAAATCTACCTCCATAGTCTTCTTCTAGGTACATTATTAAATTAAATATGTTTACCTGATGATTTCTTAACTTGACTTTGGTTTTACAGGAACATATTTCAGGGTTTTAAGGAGAATTATGAGCAGTTTTGATTTTACCACATTCACCATGACTATAACACATGACTAATGATGAGAATGATCTCCTCCCTCGGGGACACGTGTTGGTGTGGGACCAGACTGAGTCATGGTTGGTGATTGGCTCCAACAACAGGAAGAGACGACATACAGTAGATGGACGGTTTGAATCCAGCAATGGATGTAAAACTAAAAGACCAGGATGATGTGTGGGATTTGATGAATTGATGTTTTTTTAATTCTAATGTTGTATTATTACAAATATTTTAGAGTTTTTATGAATTTTTTAACTATAATATTGAAAGAAAGTAAACAATTTCTGCTTTAGACTGCTGTGTGATAATCATGTTTGACATCTGTTCTATTTCAATGAACTTAAGCAAAATATTAGTGACTATGAAAAAACTGAAGACATGGCTAAAAATACTCAAAATAAAGACCATCCAACACATAAAGGACTCAATGGTCTCTGGGAGAAAAATATGACAATTAACTATGCATCTCCTGAAAAGCTGATATACTTTCCACACAGTTGCTGCTTGAATGTAAATGCTTAAAATGAGCCATGCTAATGCTATGAGCCAGTTATACTGCGATCACTGTTATACTAAAAGCTTAATAAATTGGACAGAGCCTGGATCTCTTCCTCTTTTGTACTGAAATAACATGCTGAGGCGTGTGCACGTGTTTCATTTAGGCTAATGTCACTGCTATAACTTGGACTGAATCATTGCTTTCCACATCAGGTGTCAAAAACTAATAAATATTGCTTATTGAAAGTGGCTATTTGTACAGTTGTCGTACAGACAACCCCCGGTGCTATTGGTACGGTAACCAAAGTACAAGTACGTAGCGTCTTAGGGTTAGGTTTAGGTTATCACTCAATATCGCAACAATTTTTAGGATTAGGGTTAGAGTTAGGTTTAGGGTAAGGTTCATTCTTAGTCACGTGACCTAAACTGACCAATGACTGACCTATCACGTGACCTAAACTGGCCATATAGGGCGCTGCGTATGGATAGAATGTTGGTATATTGATACGGCAACCGTACAGATAGCCACTGCCATGCTTATTTGTCCTGTGTGTGTTTGTTCTTTTTTACTTTTGGAAATCTAACACACTGTTATAACTGACTTTCTAATTTTATGATTTATACAAATCAAGACTTTTTTTGAGTGGGTTAAATTTATATTATATATTATATTTATATATATATATATATAAAGTTGAAGTCAGGTGAATATGAAATGTTTCAACATCACTGAGCAACATTTACATTTAATATTTATATTTAAATGTAACTTTTAGATTTAATATTTAACATTTATATTTAGACTTTATATTTACCATTGACATATTTGAATGAGAAGAGTAAATTATATCCCACATTTCACAAATATTGCTGTAAATCTGGTCAAAAGTAACAAAGAAAATCCACACATCTTTTTTAAACGTGGCTTGTTGCAAACAGTTGCCATTTATTTTGGCACGCCCAACGTCACGCAATGGTGTCAACTTAACTACAAAGTTGATAGGATGGTTTTCAACCTTGGCGTCAAACTTTAAATGGAGAAAGCAGCCAGAGCTGTGCATTCACCTTTAATTCAAGTAATTTCAAGTTAAGCAAATGTAGCGAAGTCAATTTATGAGGCAACAATATTTACTGCAGTTCATTTTAAGTACAATAAAACAGCAAATTTTGCAGCAGCAGTAACACTTCCGGCCACGTGGAGGCAGCAGCGTTCTGCAGTCGATGTGAAAGTTTGTTTACTTCCGGTTGGATTTCAGCTGCTTACGAATGACGAAGTTGTGGATTTAAAGGTAAATAAATAACCTCGCTGAATTGTACGATCTTAATTACAGGGATGGCTTTTATTTTACGTAGTTATCAATATATCTACGTCTTCAGTAAATAGTTGTTCAAAATTTTCCAGACTGAGCATGTTAGCATCTGTGCTGCTAATAGAAGCTAATGCTAGCACTCGTGTTCCTCCTGTGGGAGGGTCTGTGTAATGGCTGATCCTGGATTGATATAGAATAGAATAATGTGACACTTTAAGAGTCTCCTTCCATTATTATTGATCAACTATTTTCATTGCAACGTGTCAGTAATACGTTTTAGTGCCAGTGTGTAGCTGCGGATCAGAGCTTTATAAACATACATTAGTGTGAACCGTTACATTAGGTGGATAACATTTTAAGGTCTCTTATCAAAACCGATTTAAGCATTGCTGGATTAAAATGTATACATTTTAGTTTCTAGATGAACCTAACCCGTGTGGTGTGTTGTGTGGCATATCTCTGTCAGGGCCTGTAAGCCAGTGATTCTTAATCAGTGGTACATTTACCCCTAAGGGTCTGTGTGCACACTGAAGCGGGCAGGTGGAGGCATTCATTCGTTTTACAGTTTAATGTAGCTGTGACTGTGAAGCCTGTGGTTATCTGACACTTTGAAGGACTGCCAACCTGATTAATAAAGTAAAATATTAAAGGTTTGCCTCAACCAAGTATAAAACAACTGCACATTTTTTCCACCTCAGCCAAGGAGGTAATATTGGATTGTCTGTTTTTTATTGGGATTATGTCAAAACTGCTTAACTCATTCACTGCCATCCATTTTCAGAACGGCTACCCCTCTCACTGCCAGCCGTTTTAGAGCATTTTGGCTGATTTTTAAAGACCCACAGAATATTTTGTACTATGACAATAATACAAAGAATCTGAAAGATCAGACTCTCTACTTTCATCAGAATTATTATTTTTTTATTTTTAGCTTGTTTCGTTCTTCCGTAATCAGCAGTTGAATAGAGGCAAGTTTCGCTCAAATTGTCAGTTTCAGAGCAAAAAGCTGAGAAAAAAGGGTTTTTGTGAAAAATCCTGTCAGTGACTTTGAAACCATTTTTTATTTCTTTGCTTTAGTACCACCTCGACATTGGCTTCCTTCTATAAAACTACAAAGACAACATTGATACCTGGCTTTTGATGGCAAAATTATAATTATTTTGTTATCTGGGTCAGAATTGAATGGATTTCTTACTGTTTTTTGGCCTTGCTCCAAGTCTCTCCCCCGTCAGTTCCCACACACGCAACTTCCTCCTCCTCCCGGACATGCAGAGTTGACCCACTTGCCCCGGTTTGTAGGTCGTTTTGCCTCACGAGCTGCTGGGAGCTTCACTGTCTTCCCTCGTTGCACCATTTTCTGCTTCATCCCTGTGTGTGCCTCCCCATCGATGGTGTTAATCACGGCTAATCTCTCATCTAAAGGTGCGCTGCTGCCCCCTACATGACTCCAGTTGGTCACTACACCATAGTAGAAGCCTGATATTCACAGGAGAGCCCCGTCACACTGTCTCCTAGCAACCCCAGCCGAAAAAAACAATTGACGCATATTTGCCGTCAATGGCAGTGAGTGAGTTAACAAATTTTGACAAAATCTGATACCAAAGATGGAACATACACCATGGAAGATTGCATTACATTTTGGAGAGGATCCGGGTCAATATACAAATTCCGGATCAGTTTAAAACATTATAAAAATCCCAATCAGTCATCATTGGCAAAATTTGAAAAAATCACATTTCGGTTCGTCATTGACTGATTTTATGTGAAATCACAAAAAAAATATGCACAAATGTGCATACTGATATTTACCCCCCCCCCCCCCCCCATGACTTCACATGTTTTCTTTGGGTTTCAGGTTCATATTTTTTTCATAATTTCTGACATGAAATGAATTTCATGTGTGGATTTTTTTTATACACAAGCTCATATCATTCCAGAAGCTCTTCCATTTTTCAACATACTGTATCTTTGACCTTCATAAGATAACTGCTAATATCTGTCAAAGAGGATATTTGGTTTAGTGTAGGTTAACTTTGTGTTCTCTGAGAGCTCTTGTTTCTGTTGAATTCAGTCTGCTTTGTGTGTCTAACTGTGATGTTTGTGTTTCTAACTTTGATGTTTGCGTGTCTAACTTTGATGTTCCCGTGTCTAACGTTGATGTTCCCGTGTCCAACTGTGATATTTGTGTGTCCAACTGTGATGTTTGTGTGTCCAACTGTGATGTTTGTGTGTCTAACTTTGATGTGTGCGTGTCTAACTTTGATGTGTGCGTGTCTAACTTTGATGTGTGCGTGTCTAACGTTGATGTTTGCGTGTCTAACGTTGATGTTTGTGTGTCTAACTGTGATGTTTGTGTGTCTCACTGTGATGTTTGTGTGTCTCACTGTGATGTTTGTGTGTCTGTGATGTTTGTAGGTTTGTGTGTCTAACTTTGATGTTTGCGTGTGCAGTAAAGATGGAGTCCAGTGAGGATTCTGGCCTCAGCGTGGAGGGTTCTGTGGGAGAAGAAAACTACTTCCTGGGATACACTTTCACCGATCGCTCCCACTCCAGCCGAGTGGTGAAGAGCATCATGGACCTGTGCCTGGAGGACGGTTTGTTCGCTGACGTCACCGTTATCGTGGAGACCAAAGAGTTCCACCTGCACCGCCTGGTTCTCTCTGCACAGAGCAGCTTCTTCCGCTCCATGTTCACCTCCAACCTCAAAGAGTCCCATAACCGATCCATTGAGCTGAAGGACGTCAGCGCTGCCGTGTTCCAGCTGCTGGTCGACTACATCTACCACGGAACCATCAAACTGAGGGTGGAGGACCTGCAGGACACGTACGAGATGGCCGACATGTACCAGCTGACGGCTCTGTTTGAAGAATGCTCCCGTTTCCTGTCCCGCACAGTGGAAGTGAAGAACTGTCTGCAGGTGATCAACAGAGCCTTAACTTTCCACACTTTCTGTTTGTTTATCTGTTGGTTTTTTTTTTTTTATATATCAATTACATTTTTCATTTACAATTACGTTTTCAATTACCCATGTTCATTTAGAAATCAATTACATGTTTAGTGACCAGCATTTTTTCCAATTACAATTAAATTGCAATTATTTTTTTTCCTCAGAAAGTCAATTACAATTACGTTCTCAATTACTAAAGTTAAATTATAATTAATGACAATTACTGAGCCTGAAATAAATAACCTAATAAAAGTTCACCTTCCTCTTGTGTTAGCTTTCTGTTAGCATCTCTAATGATAACGGGCCCTCAATCAGCTGTAAAATACACTAAAAACAAACACATATCTAATTTTTTTCCTATCTATTGATTACCTTGTTAGGCTTCTTATCCAATGAAAATATGGAAATATTTTATGTCTGTATAACCCTCAATTTCAATTGTTTTTAAATGGTAAAATGTGGGAAAGCCTGATTAGAAATGTATTTTAATAATTTTTAACTACATAAGTGTAGAACTGTACATGGAATTATAACATTGTTCTCCAGTTTTGTTAATTTATAATTGATTTTTTTTTATTTTTATAGAATTTTCATGGCACTCACAATTACAAAGTCAATTATCTAAACTCAATTACAATTTCATTACGATTACGACAGCAACAGATCTTTAAAATATCAGTTATAGTTACTCTATAATTGTAATTAATTATCAATTACAGGATTATATCTACAGTATAATTGACCCCAACCCTGACTGCTCTCTGCTGTGCAGGTGATGTGGCTTGCAGACAGACACAGTGACCAGGAGCTGTACACGGCTGGTAAACACTGTGCTAAAATCCACCTGGCTCAGCTGCACCACACTGAAGAGTTTCTCAATCTGCCGCTCTGTTTGCTCCTGGACATCATTAAAGGTAACAGTAACACACCACCAGCATGAGTGGTCAGCCCAATCCCAGGACTGACATCCCATAGAAAACTGGAACTTTTCTGTAAAGTAATTAAAGAATCAATACATTTTTGTTGATGTTTTGATTTGGAATATAGTGTGCAGTGTTCTCAATGCATGGAGGTAAAAACTATAACAAGGAGTCTAAGTTTTACTCTATGGCTGCACAATTAATCGCATTTTAATCAAATTAACCTTATCGTAGGGCTGGGCAAAAAATAGATTTATCGAATTTGTAGATAAAAACGATTTTTATTTTGCAAATTTGAGTTTAGAAAAAAAAAAAATACATATATGTATATATTTTTCCATTTTTGTTTTTTTGGACTTTTCACTTTGCTGAAATTCTAAGGGAAGAGTTTATAATTTTTTTAATTGTAATGTTATAAAATATGCACTTTTGACAATATATCTGATGTCTGCAGTAATTTTTAAGTGCATTGAAAAAAAAAAAAGAAAATTGAATCGAAACTCAAATTTTTATTTTTTTTTTTCAGGCAAAATCGCCCAGCCCTACCTTATCGTCAGCAATATTTAAGATACTGGCTCTGCACTCTGTAATAATGTATTTATTCCGTTAGCCTTTGGTACATTTAAAATTCTTGGGTTGATTAAAAAAAATCTTTTTTTTGTATAATTCTTATTTCAAGCTTAATTTTGCACTGTAAACTGTACACATAGTTTGTTTAAAAACACAGATTTTTTTCCCCAAACATGATAAATAATTGTGATTATAATCATGATTACAATATTGATCAAAATAATCGTGATTATCATTTCGGCTATAATCGTGCAGCTCAACTTTACTCACATTTTTTAACAGATTGCTATTATTTCCAAACACAACTGTTGATAGATTAGAATTCTGATCCCTTTCAGACGGCGTTCCAAGCTCCCAGAACCCAAAAGTAGCCATCGAGTCGTGGATAAACCACAACAAGGTGGAGAGAGAGGAGTTTTCTTCAATCCTCCAAGAAAATCTCAAGGTTGTTTTCTATCATGAATGTTTTTTTTAAGTAGTTCATCTTGGTTTTTGTTCATAGGACTAATTTCTATGTCTTGTCTGTCGTGTGCAGGAGATTGGTGAGAATGTGCACATCTATCTGATCGGTAAGGAGGAGACGAGGACTCACTCGTTGGCTGTGTCGCTGCATTGCGACGAGGACGACGCGGTTAGCGTTAGCGGCCAGAACAGTTTATGCCATCAGATTACCGCTGCCTGTAAACACGGAGGCGACCTGTACGTGGTGGGCGGGTCCATCCCTCGCCGCATGTGGAAGTGTAACATGCACACTATGGACTGGGAGCGCTGTGCCCCCCTGCCCAGAGACCGCCTCCACCACACCATGGTTTCAGTTGCCTCTGAGGATGCCATCTACTCCCTGGGAGGCAAAACGTTGCAGGACACTCTGTCCAACGCCGTCATCTACTACACGGTGAAGGACAACATGTGGACGGAGACCAGCCCACTGGACACTGCAGTGTCGGGGGCTGCTGGGGTCAACCTGGGGGGGACCATCTACCTGCTGGGGGGGGAGGAGAACGACATGGACTTTTTTACCAAGCCTTCGCGTCTCATCCAGTGCTTCGACACCTCCTCACAAAAGTGCCAGATCAAAGCATACATGCTGCCGTTTGCGGGCTGCATGCACGCCGCGGTGCACATGGATGTGATCTTCATCGTTGCAGAGGGAGACTCTCTGGTGTGCTACAACCCTCTGTTGGAGAGCTTCACACGCCTGCGCTTCCCCGAGGTGTGGAGCTGCGTTCCCTCCCTGTGGAAGGTTGCTAGCTGCAACGGCTGCATTTACGTCTTCAGGGACAAATGTAAGAAAGGAGACGCCAACACGTTGAAGTTCAATCCCGCCACGTCCGTCGTCTCTGTTATCAAAGGAATAAAAATCCTCCTGACGAACTGGCAGTTTGTGTTGGCCTGACCTGTCCACTCTCAGCACACACCATCAGGGAAGACTTTTTAATCACATAGCATGACTTCACTCTGCAGACATGCTGCAAGTCGACCGTGTCCTATAAATGTTTTTACTCGGCCATGCCACTCACACTGGCTTTGTAACAACACATCAGCTGTGTCTCCCATCTGTCTGTGGATCCTTTCACTGACAATTCCAACAATTGTGGTGTTGATCGAGACAATCTAATGTATCGTTTCCTGTGCATAGCTTGTTAATTGACACGCATGAACAGCCTCAGTGTAATGATGGTCCCTGAACATTTGAGTAACGTGTAAGTCAATTGTATTTCATGATGTTTTTGGCTGAATATCCTTCAAGGTCATAATTAAAGGAAGCTTTGTGCGTCATCAGACCACTGGATGCTTTCTAACATCTACTGGTAACTTTTCTATTAAAATGGTATTTTTCAATGTTTATTATTGTAATCGTAATTCAAGTTAATTTCCTAAATAAGTGTCAAATATATATTGATGTCAAATGAGGCTGCTGCAGCTTTCTTTGTTTGAAACTTCATGCGTTAGATGCCATTTCCTGATAAACTTCTATCAGGATTGGGGTCAGTTGGATTTTTCCGGTGCAATTATGTTTTCATGTACCCATGTTCAATTACAGTTCAATTATTATTACAGTGATCAGAAACTTTTTTTTCCAATCACAAGTAAAATACCATTATTTTTTCAGGTTGGGGTCGAGTAAATTTTTCAGTTATGATTCGTCATGTTCAATTACAAATACACTTACAAACATTTTTTCCAATTACAATTCAATTACAATATTTTTTTTTATCCTCAAAGTCAATCACAATTCGTTCTCAATCACTAAAGTTTGATTACAATCATTCACAATTACTGAGCCTGAAATAAATAACCTAATAAAAGTTAACCTTCCTCTTGTGTTAGCTTTCTGTTAGCATCTCTAATGCTAACGGGCCCTAAATCAGCTGTAAAATACACTAAAAACAAATATCAATCATATTTCTTTCCAATCTAGGCTTCTTATCAATTAAAATATGTGTTTTAATATTTTTGGTGTGGGCATCTGAGCCTTTTTTGTGTCCGTATACCCCTAGATTTATGTATTTATTTTTATGTTAAAATGTGGGAAAGCTTGATATGAAACATATTTTAATAATTCTTAACTACATACTGTATGTCATAGTGATATGGTCATTGTTCCACGTTTTTAATGACGACAACATTCACTCATGCTGTCAATGAGGGCTGTGTTTCAAAAAAAAATAATTATTCATTATGAATCAATGTTTCATTGAATGGCCCGATATAGTTATGAAATACTAAAATCAACCCTTTTATTATGTCCTTTGTACTATGTGTAATGCAGTTCCTCAATTCTTAATATAAACATGAATATTTTTTTATTTTTTACAGCATTAGATCTTTGAGAATCTCTTCCACATTGAAGTAAAATTTGCTACTTTGACTGAAAAATTCTTAACTTAATCAGAATTTTCACTGAATTGCGAATCTAATCAGAACCTTGTGAATCAAATCGGTTTGAGAAATCCTAATCAACACCCAGCTCTACTGTTAATTTGAAAAATCCACTTTCTGTATGGTCCTAGCATAGATTGTTGTTTCAAATGTTTTTATTAGAGCATTTTCAGGTTGGGCTGCACGACTGTGGCCAAAATGATAATCATTATTATTTTAATCAATATTGTAATCACGATTATATTCACAATTATTTATCATGTTGGGGGGAAAAAAATCTTTTTTATTACACTACTTTTAAACAAACTACAGTTTACAGTGCAAAATGAAGCTTTGAATAAGAATTATACGAAGCATTTAAAAAAAATTAAGCCAAGATGTTAAAATGTATTAAAGGCTAACAAAATAAATACCCATATTTTAAATGGAAATATTGCTGACGATCAGATTTATATAATCGTTTCATCCAAAATCGGATCACGATTAAAATTTGATTAATTGTGCAGACCTATTTTCAGGTAGTATATAATCATAGTCTGTAAGTATGCAATGCTCTTCTTTTTTTTCCAAGTAAAACAGACAACAAACAATACCAGCAATTAAAATGAACAACATCAACAATGGATTGAAGTAAAAGTATAAATGTGATAAATGACAAAAGTAGCTAAGAAAAAATAAGGCCCTGGGGAGGAAGAGGACCAACTACCCACCCACCCCTACAACCGTCCAACTGGCCAAACTATCATAATATGGATTATAATGATGAGTTAGAAATATTAAGGTTAACGGGGTCTCAGAGAAAGCTATAATAAGTCATAAAAATGGAACATTCTGGATTTTTTTTTCTAGATAAGGTTATAGTAAGACAAACAAATGGAACATTCTGTTTTTTCTTCCTCCTAGATAAGGCTTATAAGGCATCAAAATGGAACATCTTGGAATTTTTCTAGATTTTTTTTAAATCAGGCTATAAAGAGGCATAACATACAACATTATGGATTTTTTGTATAGATTTATATTCTAGATCAGGCTATAGTGAGGCATAAAATGAAACATTATAGACTTTTCTTGTCTAGATAAGGCTATAGAAAGAAAGATTGTCTACAAGTGTGTATCTTATCCGTTCTAAATGGAGAGTATTTGTAAGTTCACCAAGCCACATTTTATATATGTGGAGGTTCTATCTTTTTGCAATGTGTGAGAAGCAACTTCTTGGCAGTGATAATGCTGTAAGAAAGAAAACATTGCTGAGAAATGTTTAGCGTTACTGTGTCTGATATTCCAAAATGATCATCTTTAAGTCAGGAACTAGTTGAGGTTTAAAGATTTCAGATAATATTGGGGCACAATGAAAAACTGTGTAGAAGAGTTTCGTCTGCGACTAAGCATCTGTCACACGTGGATGAGATCTCAGGATAGATTTTGTGTAGAAGTCTCTCCTTAGAATAATTAAAGCTGCTTTCCTCAAATTCATTTCTTTATTTTAAAAAAAAAAAGATACTTACTGTATTAGCATCATAGTATATCATAAAAGTAATAATTTCTGGGAAAAAATGGTACGTCTGCGTGCTGTCTGTACCTTATAATTAACTATTTTAGTTAATAAAACCCAGGAAGACAAAGTCTTGGCTTTCACCCCCTCCAGCTCCAATCACAGAATTAAAGAAAGGAGGGGTGAGCAGAGCCCACGAAGGAGCCTCCTCATTGGCTGCCGCAATATATAGTGAAGCACATGCACAGTGCTAACTTATTAGTAAAGCATGGCTGCCAAACATCCATCAGGAAAGATGGCTATACCTGCGCTTGCTGTTACTGCATATACTGCTAAAAAAAACCCAAAAAGAGAAAATCAGAGGAAGAAAAGAAAGATGTTTGTATGCAACCTCAGACTGTCAACTTATGCCTGTGCATGTTCAGCGCTTGTTCGCGACTTCCAGAGGAGGAGACTGGGAGGGATTATCAGAGTGGGGGGTGGGATTTACGGTTTGAATTCAGCCATGCCCCTCTGTCATGGTTCAAGATTCAGGTAGTGCAGCTTTAAGACGATGCTAAATCTTGAATTGAATTAAACAGTGTCGGGCATTATTAAAGCATTCATGGACATATTCCAAGCTCTTTTCCCAAAATGAGTCTGAGAAGTAAAGTATCACTGATATGAGTAATGGATTTTTCCGTGTTTAAAGAAGGGCGCAGGTATCTGTCTAGATTTGAGCCTTGGAAAGTCTCAAAGTTTTGGAGATTTTTTCTGACTTATTCTCTAATTTACAGGTATCTGAAGAAGTCATTTCAAGGCATTTTTATATTTGCTCTGCATTTGAGAAAATGAAGCAAATGTCCAGTTTATAAATCCCCGCTTTCTGTATGGTCCCAGGATAGATGAGGCATCAGTCAACTACCTGAACATCTCAATGAGTTGTTATTACTCATCCTCCAATGTTTGGTAGCTGGAATGAACATTGTTCTACACTGATTCATCCAGAGAAACAGCTGAACTCAGTGGGTTTGTCTTTCAAGCATTCTCTGAAGATGGAGAAGTTTCTGTTCTGTCAAGTAAAAACTAGAGTGGAACTTGAGAGAGCTGTGACAGTGAGTAGAAAACTTTGATCCCATTGATGTGCTGTAGGAGGCTGTGTAGCTGAAACCCAAGCTCGGTAACATGTTAGACTTTGTGAACTATTCTAAGCATCAGTTGCTGACACCAGGATGAGGGGTGGGGGTTTGAAGGGGCAGCGTCTCCAAAAAGATTCTCGATTAAAACTGACAGTACAAGCATCATTTGAAATTAACTTGTTCAAAAATGAGAGAAAAATGCTTTTGGTAGGCATTGCATGATGGTCCACGGCTCCAGACAGGAATACGAGGTCAGATCCGTTGGTGGATGTGCGTTCTCTCTAATCCAGTGGTTTGTGACGTAACGTGCTGTGAGCCAGTGTTCACTGTGAGAAAGGTTTAGAGTTAAGGTAGAATGCGAGGAGCTGTTATGACCTTGGGGCCGTTTGCTGAGGACAGAACATAATTCCTGAAGGGACACATGGTCTAGAGTGACAAGGCCATCTGCTGTAGCGCCAGCAGTAGGAGGAAGGTGGAGGGGGTTGAACACGAGGGGCAGAGAATTCCTTTTGCTGGGGTGTGGAGGGAGTAGATATTCTGGGATACAACTGCTAGCCCTCCGCTGGAAAACGTGTTTCTTCTGGAGTTTTTCAAACTGATATTCGAGAGAGGATTTTGGCCACTTGATGGTGAGAGGGATCATTGCATAGTTGTATGTAGGAGATTTCTCTTGATCTTCTAGTGTCTTGTAATAATGGTCTTGGTGTGTCATCGGCCTGCTTCGGTGGATCCGGTTTCCTTTCCATCTCGGCACAGCCGGAGCTGATAAAGCGGGATCCGGTAGGCCCTCCTGGCACTGACCTCTCCGAGGATCATCTTCAGGGGATCTTCTTTGGAGTTGTACTGTGCACAGCGAGGATCTACTTTCCTGCAGCCTCAACCAAACTGCATGGCCTAAACGAATGAATATTTTTATGAGGCACCTAGCACCAGAGATGGGCCAGGACCAAACAAAGCAGCAGATAGAGAAGGGCCTGAGGTTGTATCAGTCCAATCAAACGGACAAGGCACTGCATGTGTGGACAAAAGTGCTGGAGAAGACCTCGGATCCTGGAGGGAAGTTTCGAGTTCTTGGGTGTCTGATCACAGCCCACTCAGAAATGGGAAAATACAAAGACATGCTGAAGGTAGGGCTCACATACAACTGCGTCTGGTTTTCTCATCTGCTTTATTTAGTCAGATCATCTTTGGAGTTATATAACCAGCAGTGTGTGACTGTGTGTTTGTGGTTGGAGTATCAGCACGTCTGCTGTTTTAGGTAATGCTGTGATATTGTTTTGAACACATTGTGTCAGCCTTTGTTGAATGGGTCAAAGGTTCTTCTATTTAAAGCCAGCAATCAATGGGTTAATGTGTGGCTTCCGTGCAATGCAGAGTAAATAAGTGCCCTGAAACGTAAGTATCTGTGTTGGGTATCTTGTTGACATAATCCTTCTTTCTGAGCCAGCAAACACTCTAACCCAGGTTTAATGAGGCCTTAATAAAGTACAAGGCTCTTATCTGATTGTATGTATTACTTCAATTTCCCCGTGAAATTGACCATATTTCCATTCACAATTATTCAGCAGAAAATTGCTAAGTTGTCTCTGACTTCCACCTACCTTACTTCCATAGTATGCCCTTGATCAAATTGACACAGCCAGAGAAATGGAGGATCCCGACTACCTGACGGAGGGCTACCTGAACTTGGCCCGCAGCAACGAGAAGCTGTGCGACTTCCAAAAAACTGTCTCCTATTGTAAGACCTGCCTGAACATGCAGGGCACCACTGTCAGCTTGCAGCTCAACGGCCAGGTGTGTCTCAGTATGGGCAATGCCTTCCTCGGCCTCAGCGTCTTCCAGAAAGCTCTGGAGAGCTACGAAAAAGCCCTGCGGTACGCGCACAACAACGACGACAAGATGCTGGAGTGCAGAGTCTGCTGCAGTCTGGGAAACATCTACGTCCAGCTTAAGGTAGTCCATCTCAAGTTTGACCTCCAGCAATGTTTTAAGTTATCAAGACAAGAGTTAAAACTCATTTATAACAAACTAGAAGAAGCACTAAAATGAGCATCTACTAACTAGATTGCATGAGTCAACTCAAAGTTTTAACAAAAACACGGAGCATCCAACAAAATATAAAATATTTGCTGGCCCAGCGTTAGGCACTGCCAACTCAAGGAAGGAGTTGACTTTACTTATGACATCGGACATTTGTGATGGTAATCCATTTGCTTCCCAGGGAGGATTGGTTTCACAGGGATTGAGATGTAGTTTGAATTTGTGGACTGTATCAATGTATGAACACCAACAAAACGTTTTGATTTTGCTTATATATAACTTGAGGTGTACGTTGAAGGACAGTTACAAGCCCAAATGCTAATGAAAAGGATGTTTTAACTGTACGCAAATCCAGAGGTGACAAGAAACAAAGTACAAATTCTTTGTTACTGAACTTAAGTATTTTTTCAAATACCTGAACTTTACTTGAGTATAATTTTTTTGGGTGACTTTTTACGGTTACTCCTTGCTTTTTAAAACAAATATCTGTACTTTCTACTCCTTACATTTTAAAAATGAGCCCATTACTTTAAGAACCTTCGAAGATGACGTCACGACGTAAAAAGACGCAAACCAACAACCGCAAAGCTATAGGAGAAGCTAGTGCTCGTCAACGTGCTAAAATGCTCTGGGTTTTATTGAGCATATACATTTTATTTACAAGTTTTTTTTTTATCTACGAGTGCTAAATCTTCCAGGTGTTCATAAAAGGTAACATATTTAATTTATTTCCATTTACCAGTTTCCTACAAATTCTTAAAAATATTAAACTTAAAGCTTCTCTGGGTTTTATTGAGCATTTATACACATTTACATTTCGGCAGGTTATTTATTTATGAGTGCTAAATTCTCCAGGTGTTCAAAGGTAACAGATTTAACTTGTTTCCATGTACCAGTTTTCTACAAGTTCTTAAAAAAACAAAAGATGTGGAATTTGCTGGTTTAGAAACCCTGTTTTATTATTGAAGAGACGTTTGTTTTACTTTTTGCTTTTTTTACTTAAGTACATTTAGTAGCAAGTACTTTTTTTTACTTTTACAACTTCAATACTTTTACCAGTCATTTTTTATTCAAGTATCTATACATTTACTTGAGCATTGAAGACTAGTACTTTTGCCATTTCTGTTTGTTTGCGACCCGGGCCATCCAAGGTCTCGCTCACAGTGCACGTCTGCCAACAGGACTATGAGAAAGCCCTGTTCTTCCCTTGCAAAGCAGCCGAACTGGTCAACGACTACGGCAAAAGTTGGAGCCTGAAGTATCGAGCCATGAGCCAGTACCACATGTCTGTCGCCTACAGGAAGCTGGAGCGCCTGCCGGACGCCATGGAGTGCTGTGAGGTATTATGTTTCTTTCCTTCCAGCACGTCACAGCATTAATCAGGGACTAAGTTGCATAAATTAGACTTAGAGGATTTCACGGTTTCAGTTTCTTTACCTGCTAGCCGTCCTTTCCTTTCACATGATGCCTTTGCCCTGTCGCTAGGCTAGCTGTGTCGCTAACAGGTGCGAGCGCCAGTTGCTCTGCAGTTTGAGGCTTCAGTCCTCGACAAAAATATGCTTGCAGAGAGGCTGATTTAAAGTGTTAATGAAGAGGGTGACTGCGGTCTTCACTCTGTTTCTAATTATGTACCAAGGGTGAAAAATAACTTGATGTCATTGCCTTGGAGCGTAAAAGTATAGTAACAAGGCAGCGGGATGCTTTTCAGATTTATTACATTTGCCAAATGGATTTAGCCAAACAATTTACACATCCTGTCATATTTAGAATACCAGAGTAAAAGAAGAGCCTTCGAGATGAAACAACAGCGTATCACGTTACCAAATTACGCCTCTTGTCATGGGTCGCCTCAGTAGGATGTCATTTATGTTTACAAACTACAGACAAACTTTGTGTTGACATGTGTTAAGAGGAAACCCTTGGGACCTAGTAGGATGTAAATCAGATATAAGCAACTGGCGGCCTGGGGGCCACTTGCAGCCCTCGCTCTAATTTTGAGCGGCCCCTAAAGTAATTGCACAAAATGACTTAAAAAAAAAACCCATACGAAATTACAGAAACACTATACACAACATAAATACATAAAATGACTACAAAAACACACAAAACGGTAAGGAAACAAAGAACTACCACACAAAATTAGAGAAATATTACAAAATGAAAAAAACGACAACAAAAACACTGAAAACAAATACACAAAAGATGTCTCCAAAATTACAAAATGAACACAAATGGACTTATAACACACAAAACAACAACTAAAAAAAACAGAATGTGAGGAAAATACACAAAATGACTTCAAAAACACACGACAACAACTGAAAACGCAAAATGAAAGAAAAATAATGCAAACTCATTGTTTTTCCTTGTATCAATGCTCAGAATGGTTTTTATTCTAAATACTGACATGAATGTTGATGATGTGGCCCTCCGATTAGAAAATCACATTTTTTGGCCCTGCTGTGGTAAATGTTGCTCACCTCTGATGTAAAGTATCATTTTATTTCATTTAGTAAAATAAGACACAAAGGCATCGAGTAGAAGAAAAACATGGTTTGAAAATGTTTTTTTTAGGAAGATTGAACGAAAATGTTCATATGAAATGTCAGAAAAACCAGCTTCCTTTATATTAGCTATTGAATGCTAAGATAGATGAGTTCTGCTAAATAGGATACAGGCAACACTGCCTCTAAAGTAAAATATAGGGGTTTTATTCAACTCACTTGATTTAAAGCTGCTTTGAGCCGTTTTTCGAAGAAATTGAAGCATTGTTTGACCCCCAGTGTATGTTTGTTTTGACAATGAGACAATGTAGAGAGAGAACAGACAAATGCCTTTACGTGAAATCCAGATACAGATAAACACCCTATGTGACTAGTTTCCATTACGAGTCAGATATCGCTGTGTTAGCATAACCGGAAGCTGGAAATAAATTCAAATGTCAGACTACCTCCTTTCAGTTAATTTTTAAAAGAAATAAAATATGTTTGTATTATTCAGTGTGTGAATGTTCTTTTTAGTTTGTACTATAATGATTTGTTAATTATTATACATATATATATATACTGTATTTACCAAGCTGAACTAAAAGCTGCTGTAAATGCTACACTTTAAAAAAAATCTCATTCCCAGAATTGCTGCTACAGATGCAACTTGATGTGTGATAAAAAAAGATAATAGGAAAAAATTACAATTCAGCCTCAAATAGATGGCTCAACGCTCTTGCTGTAAGAAAACAATCTTCTGCTTCTTATCCTTCACAATAAAAGCCCTGAATATGCTGGATGCTACCTCATTATCAAGTCTATAGTAGTGACTCCAAGAAAAAGGCAGATATTTAAAAAAAAATACAATTCCCAATGGATTATTAATAATAATAATAATAATAATAATAGTAATAATAATTATACATTTTGTTTAAAAGCGCTTTTCAAGAGACTCATTGTGATTTTATGCCAATTTGATGTGTTTTATTGTGCCGAATGTGTTGCTGTTGTGGTCGTGTCTGAAAACTAATTTCTGTCACTGCTTCAGGACAGACACCAAAGTATATTCCATTCTATTCTATTCTAAAAACAATAACAACAAGTACAGTGATTAAAACAAAGAAAATATCAATCAGAAAAAAAAGAAAAAAGAAAGAACAACAGTAAAGAAAAGGCAGGAGTGAGTGGGTGGTTAAATGTTAAAAGGTGAGGACGAGGCTTTACGTGTTTGATGAAATGGTGTCTGCTAATTTTCAATATTTGTGGTCCCTGTTTTGGTTTTTATTCTAATGTAATATTTTTGTGCTTGATCAGGAATCCATGAAGATTGCTCTGCAGCATGGGGACCGGCCCCTACAGGCTCTGTGCTTACTCAACTTTGCAGACATTCACCGCTGCAGGCGAGACGTAGATGTAAGTTGTTGTTGTTGCTACTCTATCAAAACTGCTAAAGAGCGTCTTTTCTGTAGACGTGTGTAAGGTTTTCTTTATATACCTTCTTCCTGGATCTTTTAATTGAACAGCTTCGAGAACAGATGACAAGAGTAACAGAATTTAAATGTAATTCATTGTAATGAAGTAATTTAGTAGGCCTGTTGCTCCTGCAAACAGCTCACACACAGGTGTGTGTCCCAAAATTGAGATTTTACCATTTATCTTAATTTGCTGGGGGCAGGGTTGGTTCAATTACATTTTTCAGTTACAATTATGTCTTCAATTATCTATGTTCAATTACAATTACAGTGACCAGCATTTTTTCCAATTACAATTCAATTACAATTATTATTTACCTCAGAATGTCAACTACAATTACGTTCTGAATTACTAAAGTTCAATCTCATGTTGTTAGCTTTCTGTTAGCATCTCTAATGATAACGGGTCCTAAATCAGCTGTAAAATACACTAAAAATAGATATCTATCATCTAATTTCTTTCCTACCGGAGGGGCCGATGGCGCACTATGGCAGCCTTGCTTCCGTCAGTCTGCCCCAGGGCAGTTGTGGCTACAATAGTAGCTTACCACCAGTAAGTGTGGAGTGAAAGACTAAACCCTTCATTCTGTAAAGCCACTTTGAGTGTCTATGATAAAGCGTTATATAAAATTGATGCATTATTATTATTATTATTATTATTATTATTATTATCTATTGGTTATTTTGTTAGGCTTCATAACCAATGAAAATATAGGTTTTAATGTTTTATGTGTGGGCGTCTGAGCCTTTTTTGTGTCATTTATATATTTTTTAAATGTAAGATGTGGCAAAGCTTGATATGAAACTTACTGTATTCTAATAATTGTTTATACATATATATATACAGTATATATATGTGTAGAAATGTAACATGGCTCCCCAGTTTTGCCTTAAATTATAATTGACAATTTTTATAGAATTGAAAAGCTCAACTTCTCTGTTTGTGTGGCTGCATCCACACAGAAAGCATTCCCTCGTTATGAATCCTCCCTGGGCATCATGACGGAGATTGGAAACCGTCTCGGTCAATCGCACGTCTACCTGGGAGTGGCAAAGTGCTGGCTTCTGCAGAAAGAATTTGACAAGGTCTTTGAATGCGATCAATAATTGTTTTACCGATGATTTATTAGAAGCTATGGCGCGGTCATTAATACACTGCTTTATTTCCTCTGCAGGCTCTTGATTCTTTGCAGCGAGCCCAGGAACTTGCAGACGGAATGGGAAACAAGGTAAATGATCTGACATTATATAGATAATGATTACAGAAAAATAAATCAGTGATAAGGTGCATTTCCTAATGCACTGCTTTTTAAAGTTGTATTTAGCAGAAAGAAAAAAATAAAAACCTTAAAGGAAACAAACAAAGTGCTAATCCCCCCACAGACACATTAATCACAGTCCAATGGTGGAAAACCTGTGACTTTGTGGAGAATTTTAGCTGCAGATTTTTTCTGCTGAATACCAATGTATTTGTTATGTATCAACCTTTTCTGTGTGTGTACTGTATACTACCCCATGTATACTACAGTATGTACTGTATACTACCCCATGTATACTACAGTATGTACTGTATACTACCCCATGTATACTACAGTATGTACTGTATACTACCCCATGTATACTACAGTATGTACTGTATACTACCCCATGTATACTACAGTATGTACTGTATACTACCCTATGTACTCTATACTACCCCATGTATACTACAGTATGTACTGTATACTACCCTATGTACTCTATACTACCCCATGTATACTACAGTATGTACTGTATACTACCCCATGTATACTACAGTATGTATACTACCCTATGTACTGTATACTACCCCATGTATGCTACAGTATGTATACTACCCTATGTACTGTATACTACCCCATGTATACTACAGTATGTATACTACCCTATGTACTGTATACTACCCCATGTATACTACACCATGTATACTACAGTATGTACTGTATACTACCCCATGTATACTCCAGTATGTACTGTATACTACCCCATGTATACTACAGTATGTATACTACCCTATGTACTGTATACTACCCCATGTATACTACAGTATGTATACTACCCTATGTACTGTATACTACCCCATGTATACTACCCCATGTATACTACAGTATGTATACTACCCCATGTATACTACAGTATGTATACTACCCTATGTAATGTATACTACCCCATGTATACTACAGTATGTATACTACCCCATGTATACTACACCATGTATACTACCCCATGTATACTACACCATGTATACTACAATATGTACTGTATACTACCCCATGTATACTACCCCATGTATACTACAGTATGTATACTACAGTATGTACTGTATACTACTCCATGTATACTACTCCATATATACTACACCATGTATACTACAGTATGTATACTACAGTATGTACACTACTCCATGTACTGTATACTACCCCATGTATACTGCACCATGTATACTGCATCCTGTATACTACACCATGTATACTACCCCACGTATACTACAGTATGTGTACTACCCCATGTATACTACACCATGTACAGTATACTACCCCATGTAAACTACAGTCTGTATACTACATCATGTATAATACACCACGTATACTACACCATGTATACTACATCATGTATAATACACCACGTATACTACACCATGTATACTACACAATGTATACTACACAATGCACGACACACGATTTAGCCGAGACTCGGCCTGATCCCAAAAATAGATGCACGAGTGAAAAATAACCTTAAAATGGGCCAAAAATTGACCACCAAAGTTCTCCAGCAAAGTTCAGGGAGGGAACAGAGCATCACAGGGCGAACATATGAAGAGAGACAATCATACAATCACAAAACCTCAATGATTTAACATACTTGTTTTCAAACTGAGGGGGCGAACCAGAATAAACACCTACTCGCCATCAAGCATGACATTAAAGAACAGTTGACACTGAAGCATCAGTGTGTGGAAACCCTGTAGCTCTACATTCAGACTCTTAACTGTGTGCTTTCTCTGTGATTCTGTAAAGCTGTGCACGCTAAAGGTTCACTGCCTGAACGAAGGGATTTACAGGAACCGAGGACAGCAGGACGAGCTCCGAGAGCAGGTGGTGAAGTTCCTGCAGTGTGTGGAGGAGCTGGAGCTCTACTGTGGCATGTGTGGAGAGTCCATCGGGGACAGGGACCAAAAACTGCAGGCCTTACCCTGTTCCCACATCTTCCATCTCAAGTTAGTGGCCATTTAATTTATGTTAACTGACTCACTTCTCATTCACTAACTAATCTTAGGCTTTCCTTGGCTGTTAATCAACTGTTTTTGGAGAATATAAGCAGCAGCTACAGCTCTGATGCTTCTTTAAAACACGTGAAGCTGCATCTAGAGCAGGGGTTCTCATCTGCTCTCACCCTGGGACCCACATTTTTCCACGGTCATTAAATCATGACCCACTTTTTTTAAATTTTATTTAACCCATTAAATTTTATTTTTTCAAAAATACACATATATAATATTTTTTAAAACATAAATCTATATATGTTTCCTTGCAACGTGCATTTTACAGCATGCTTGTCAAAAGAAAAGGTTCTTTCAAAATAAAAGACAAATCCAACATGAGAGACATTAAGTATTTGTTAATTTTTGACCAGCTGCCCAGTACAGGTCTGTGACCCACTTTTGGGTCCCGACCCACCAGTTGAGAATCACTAATCTAGATCACTGTATGCCTTAAAGGGTTGGAGAACATTAACCAGGGTTGGGCTCAATTACATTTTCAGTTACAATTATGTCTTCAATTGTTCATTTACAACTAAATTATGATTACAGTGACCAGCATTTTTTTTCCCAATTACAATTAAAATTACAAATATTATCTCCCCCCTGAAAGTCAATTACAATTACATTCTCAATTACTCAAGTTCAATTGATCACAATTTCTGAGCCTATAATAAACAATCCCATAAAACGTAACCTTCCTCTTGTGTTAGCTTCCTGTTAGCATCTCTAATGATAACGAGTCCGTTTTGTCCCATGTCTTAAATCAGCTGTAAAATACACTAAAAAAATAATATTTATCATCTAATGTTTTTTTTTTTTTAATCTCTTGGTTACCGTGTTAGAATCAAAATCAGAATCAGAAATACTTTGTTTATCCCAGGAGGAAATTACTTGTGTTACAGAGTCTCGAGAAATATTACAAATAAAAAGAATTAACACTAAATTAAGAAAAGAAAGAGAAACTTATATAAAGTAAAATAATGTTAATTAAATAAGGATTAACTACAAGTGCACACGTAACAGTGGAAAAAAATATACAAATGTACAAATATAATACAGATATATACAAGAATCATGGGGTTTGGCTTCTGATGTAATGTCATAATTGAATTGTAATTGAGTTCAGATAATTGACTTTGTAATTGTAATTGGCATGGAAATTCTACAAAAACTGTAATATATATTTTAATTAAACGCAAACCTGATGAACCATGTTACATTTCTGTCTTACACATACAGTGGGGCAAAAAAGTATTTAGTCAGCCACCAATTGTGCAAGTTCTCCCACTTAAAATGATGACAGAAGTCTGTAATTTTCATCATAGGTACACTTCAACTGTGAGAGACAGAATGTGAAAAAAAAATCCAGGAATTCACATTGTAGGATTTTTAAAGAATTTATTTGTAAATTATGGTGGAAAATAAGTATTTGGTCAATAACAAAAATTCAACTCAATACTTTGTAATATAACCTTTGTTGGCAATAACAGAGGTCAAACGATTACTATAGGTCTTTACCAGGTTTGCACACACAGTAGCTGGTATTTTGGCCCATTCCTCCATGCAGATCTTCTCGAGAGCAGTGATGTTTTGGGGCTGTCGCCGAGCAACACGGACTTTCAACTCCCTCCACAGATTTTCTATGGGGTTGAGGTCTGGAGACTGGCTAGGCCACTCCAGGACTTTCAAATGCTTCTTACGGAGCCACTCCTTCGTTGCCCGGGCGGTGTGTTTGGGATCATTGTCATGCTGGAAGACCCAGCCACGTTTCATCTTCAAAGCTCTCACTGATGGAAGGAGGTTTTGGCTCAAAATCTCACGATACATGGCCCCATTCATTCTTTCCTTAACACGGATCAGTCGTCCTGTCCCCTTAGCAGAAAAACAGCCCCAAAGCATGATGTTTCCACCCCCATGCTTCACAGTAGGTATGGTGTTCTTGGGATGCAACTCAGTATTCTTCTTCCTCCAAACACGACGAGTTGAGTTTATACCAAAAAGTTCTATTTTGGTTTCTTCTGACCACATGACATTCTCCCAATCCTCTGCTGTATCATCCATGTGCTCTCTGGCAAACTTCAGACGGGCCTGGACATGCACTGGCTTAAGCAGGGGGACACGTCTGGCACTGCAGGATTTGATTCCCTGTCGGCGTAGTGTGTTACTGATGGTAACCTTTGTTACTTTGGTCCCAGCTCTCTGCAGGTCATTCACCAGGTCCCCCCGTGTGGTTCTGGGATTTTTGCTCACCGTTCTCATGATCATTTTGACCCCACGAGATGAGATCTTGCGTGGAGCCCCAGATCGAGGGAGATTATCAGTGGTCTTGTATGTCTTCCATTTTCTGATAATTGCTCCCACAGTTGATTTTTTCACACCAAGCTGCTTGCCTATTGTAGATTCACTCTTCCCAGTCTGGTGCAGGTCTACAATACTTTTCCTGGTGTCCTTCGACAGCTCTTTGGTCTTGGCCATAGTGGAGTTTGGAGTCTGACTGTTTGAGGTTGTGGACAGGTGTCTTTTATACAGATAACCAGTTCAAACAGGTGCCATTAATACAGGTAACGAGTGGAGGACAGAAGAGCTTCTTAAAGAAGAAGTTACAGGTCTGTGAGAGCCAATAGTCAGCAACAGTAGGAATAAGAAAAACTGACCCATTAATTATTAAACAATTGGTTACATACATTTTAACCTTCAACATAATATCTACAGTATTATACAACTGAATGAATATCATATAATATATCAGAGAGTTTAGATGCAGACCGATAAAATCCGATATTCATTTTCTGGCTGAAATCGGACCGATATCCAATATCAAAATCGGTTCGGGACAGCCCTAACCATAATCGTAATTTAGCTGTAATTGAACATGGATAATTGGAGACATAATTGTAATTGAAAAATGTAATTGACCCCAACCCTGCTCACCACACAACTCCAAATCTAATCTCATTACTTCTCATTTCACCTGATGCCATCTCATATTTTCTAATCCTATTTTCAACAGATGACACTCGTCCCATTAATCTGTTCCTTCTCCTCAGGTGTCTCCAAACCAATGGGACAAAGGGTTGTCCCAAATGTTTTAAGTCCTCCATGAAGCCTGGGTTTGTGTGATTGTGAGACATCGTTTCGTGTTGGATCTGCAGACGTAAAAATGGAAGATGCCTCCAAGTCTCCTGACTGATCTGAGAGCAGCTGACAGCTACAACCTCGACATGTGCAAGAGGACATAGGAGGAGAACCAAACCTCACCTCTGCACCGAGGATGTTGAACTGAAGCGGGAGGTTGTCAAAGTGCGGCTCTGAGGACTTGATCTGGGCCGCAATTTATTTAGACGCGGGCCTGAAGCTGGCAGAAGAGGAGAACTGGCAAGATACAAGAAGAACTATTATCGTCTCTGACACCGATAAATAGGCTATAGACATTTTACACAACAGTTCATACTTAGTGTATTTAATGCAAAATACAGTATATGTTTAGTATAAATATAAAAGAAAATAATGTGTTTGAAAGAAGAATTGAGCAACATCTCACATTCAACCAAACCTTTCACTCTATGGGGAGAGATTTTTCTCAAAGATATTCACAATTTTCACATGTATTTTTCAGATTCTCAAGTGTTTTTCAGTTAAACAGTTTAAACGCGTTATATCATTTGTGTGTGTGTGTATTTATCGGGAATTATCATGTGTAAATCTTCAATTGTGCATTACGTTTGTCTCAAAAATAAATGAACGCCGGCCGATCCACAAACGCACTTTGTAAATTGAAGATTTACACGCGATAAATACACACGCAACTGATAAAACGTGAAAATTGTGAATATATTTGTGAATATTTTTGAGACAAATCTCTCCCCATATCACACCACATCCAGTTGTTTGGTACTCAACAGTTGAGCCATTTCTCTTTGTTTTATTTATTACTTCATTCATGTACATAATATACTGACGACAGTTCTATATGATGTTTTATAAAAATGAACTAAAATCTCTTAATAATTCAAAACTAGTATGTCTTTACTAAACAGGTTTATACAGCTGTTGTTTTTTTTCTTTTTTATTATTCTTCCTAATGGTTATAATTAAGTAGCAGGACTCATGAGACTATATTTCTGTTAATTTTAACACTAACTAACAGAACATCATTGCAAATATTGAAGAGAAACAAAAGGAGCTTTGACCAGTCACACATTTAGTCACAATTATATTGGTGAGGTATTGATTATATGCTTTAAAATAGTGTTTGTAAATGGGAAAATATAGAGCTAAATGAATGAATACATTAATGTTACTCATCAATAAAAGAGCGTATAAAGCTTCAAAACAACATGCACATCCACACCATCAGAGGAGAAAGACCAACACATTCTCTTTTATTGCTCTTCTAAAAAAGCCAATGATTTGCAGCTCAGTTAGAGTGAGGAGAGTAACAGATATTAATATTAACTACTTTGTACTTTGGCTCTGAGCTGTGCCGTCGAACACTTCTAACTACCTCTGTTTTTGGAGAAACGCAGTAATGCCACAGTATTGACACACATGTAGATTTGTAATGTTTTCTAGACACTGTGTCGATGTACCCGTCGTTTATTTGACTAGAGTGGGGCTAAGATGCATTGTTTGTATATCTATGCATTTAGATTAACAAAAGAACTGTGTCGATGAGGGAAAATAAATAAATATATTTCACTCAAAGTGGATTCTCCCCGTGCTTGCGTGGGTTTATAACGGCTACCTCCACAATCCCAAAACATGACTGTTTGGTAGATTAGAGGGTTAGGTTAGTTAGAGCCGATAACACAACCTGAAATGTAACAAGACCCGAATTGTTATTAAAAAAATGTAATACAACCCAAAATGTTACAACTGATCAACAATGTAACAAAATGCTGGGCCCAAAACGTAAAACCTTTTTTTATGGGGCGTCGTTTGTAAAGTTGCACATGTTAAAACAAACAGCAACTTTTAGTAATGAACATTTTCATGTTACTTTTGGCCAGAATTACAGTAATATTTGTGAAATTTGTGTTATTTACTTTTCTCGTAAAAATACGTCAAATCTAAATGTAAATGTGAAATATGAAATCTAAATCTAAATGTTACATTTGAATATAAATGTTAAATCTAAATGTAAATGTTAAATATGAAATCCAAATATAAATGTTACATTTAAATATAAATGTTAAATCTAAATGTAAATGTTAAATATTAAATCTAAATATTAAATGTTAAATCTAAATGTTAAATGATTTAACATTGACATATTCTACAAAAAAGTAACACAAAAAATTCGCAAACATTTTTTAAACGTGGTTTGTTGCAAAAAGTTGCTGTTTATTTTAACATGTGCAACTTTACAATCGGCACCCCATACTTTTTGCCTTATACAGTATATATATATATATATATATATATATATACATTGTATAAACACACATACACACACATATTTATGCATTTGTGCATGATATTAGTCTACATTAAAACTATATATATATATATATATATATATATATATATATATATATATATACTGTATATATAAATAGATAATCCATAAATCATTGACGCCTGATTTAATAAAATTATTACACTATTAGTGGAAAATGTTTTGCCTGCCCCATAATGTAACAACATGTATCAACTTGTTACATTATGGGCGAAAATGTTTTTACGTTTCGGGCATTTTATACTTGACCAGTTATTAATTTTTTTTTATAAGAATTTGGGTCTTGTTGCATTTAGGGCTCTAACATGGATGGATGGACTCAAAGTGTAAGTGTTATTGTAGGAATCCACACAATCCGAGGGATCCCTCGATCTGAGTTCACTGGGAACGTCTGATCAGCTGTCATATCTGGCCACTTAGCTTTAAAACAGATGAACGGGGACAGACACATTCAACACTTTCATATTTTTTGAAATTCTGTTCATAGTTTAGTAGCTTTTTTGTAATCATGTGTTCAAAAATAATTGTTTTAAACTTAAAATTGTTTTTTTTTGGCTGGTGTTTGATTATCTTTACTTGAAGTTTTATACAAAAGGCTGACATTACGCTGTCGTTATCTGTCATTAGCATGAATAAGGTGCCATGAAGGCTGTTATTATTTGTCATTAAGTATTGTTTGCTAAATTATGACACCTTTGGAGCTATGTTGGCATTTTTTTGGTTAGGTGGAGGGATCTAGTAGAGTTGGGGTTAAGGTTACTAACGACACCTTATTAATGCTAATGACAGGTGTCATGTCATAATAATGACAGCATAATGTCAGCCTTTATATATAAAACTTCAAGTAAAGTTTCACCATCTTTTTTAAGTCTGTGGTGGTTGGCATAACCATCTGTGCTGAGAGTGAACACTGAGATATTTCCAAGTAGGCACTAAGCTTCCATGTATCTGCATAGAGTACAGTGTGTAACCAGTTGTACCAGTTGTATGACATTTACTGGTATTCTGTTAGGCATTCCCGGCTGACTCCTTTTACAGGAAGAATACCAGAACATTGTATTCGATCTACGGATGAAGAAGGACTTTTACCTTCAATGGCTTCCATCTCTGAGGAGGACCTGATCTGCTCTCTGTGCAGTGGGATTTTTTCCCTTCCTGTGATTTTAAAATGTAAACACAGTTTCTGCAGAGCGTGTTTGGTCGATTTCTGGGAATGTGCAATAAGTCGTGTGTGCCCCATGTGTGGCCTAGAGGTACCTTCGGGGAAGCCGCTCATTAATTTGGAGTTGAAGTTGGCGGTTGAGGCACTTCAGGCCCAGAGGAATGAAGAAGTTTGTCCTCAGCACAACGAGAAGATGCAGATATTTTGTCATAATGATGAAGAGCTGATCTGTGCCGTCTGTCGGGTGAACAAACAGCACAAAGTTCACGAGTGCAGTCCTGTGGAAGAGGCAGCTCAGAACAAAAGGGTTGGTTTATTTATTTATTCTGTTAATACCTCAAATGTTGACTTACATAAGCTTAAAACAAGTTTTCCAGAACAAAGTCAAACTGTATTAACTATTGTGTCTATGTTTAAAACAGTGTCTCCCAAATGTTATTTCCCCAAGTAGCCCTTAGCTTTTATTTCTTTACCCCATAGCTAGTTATACATTAGGACTGCAGGACTCATCTAAACTCTTTCCTGTGTCTCTTCTAACGTTAACCTTGAATTTAGGCCTTTTTATTAATTTATTTCTTATTTTTTGCTCGTTTTAGAATTTGAACTTCACCTTTTGGTATGTTTTAAAGAGTTCTGCCACAAATTATTATTGATAGATGAGAAACAAGTCTATGTGCATGTAAAAAAAAAAAAATCTACAATGTTAAAAAAACTGACAAATGTCTGTGTGTACCTCTAGGGGTACAGGTACCCCAGTTTGGGAACCACTGATTTGAAAGGCTCTGATCTGCTTCTCAAACAACTTTTTATTGATGATTGTTAGCAGCTGGTGAAACACCAAATTACTGATTCAGTGATATGAATAATATGATTACATAATGTGGCTGTTATAGAACATATGTAAATCAACAAGACATTGAGTAGAAGGTAGTGGATGAATAAAAAAATAAAGGTTTTTCAGCTTCCTCTGTCAGTGGTTCCCAAACATTCCCCAGTCCCGTATATGGTCCGTACCCCTTCAGAAATGTAACATTATGCCTATGGGGTGCCAATTATGAAGTTGCGCATGCTAAAATAAACCACGTCTAAAAAAGCATTTTAGATATTAAATCTAAAGAAAAAAATAAGCTTTTATTTTGGTACTTCTGGTGAGTTTGCAAATTAGCTAAGTATTTAGTTTCACCTGTGACATTTAGATTTAAGATTTAGGTTTAGATTTAAGATTTAGGTTTAGATTTAACCTTTAAGAATTAGATTTAATATTTAGATTTAGATTCAACATTTAGCATTTAGATTTAACATTTAGATTTAACATTTAGATTTAGCATTTAAGATTTACATTTAAGATTTAAATTTACATTAAAATTTAATATATAACATTTAGATTTAAATTTAACATTTAAGATTTAGATTTAACATTTATTTTTAGATTTTCTATTTGAGATTTAACATTTAGATTTAACATTTAGCATTAGCATTGGCCTAGCAATAACAATAACATAGCATTAGCATTTGCCAAACAATGGCCACAATCAGATCATGTTTTTAAATTCAGAATTAGTTATTCAATATTAAATTATTCGGAATAAAAGTGTTCTGCTTTGCGTTAACATAGAAATTGTAATTCTGAATTGAGGTTTACATGGAAACCAGGTTTATTCGCCTTTCTTTAATTCCGCTTTAGGTCTGGGGGTTGGGAAGGGAAATTATACTAGTTTTTAATCTAAATAAGATAAGGAAACAGTCTTGTTTTTGGCTTCAATTTTTGCATATAACTGTGTAAATCAAATAAAATTACATTGTAGCTACAAACTTGTCAGTCCTCACTTTAAATAAACATATTAGGATTTATCTTAAAAAATGATCTAATAATCTTAAAACTAAAAACCTTTTGACATTCCAGGCTGAGATTATGGACAGTCTGACCTTTTTGACTAAACACCTGAGAACTCTGCACAAGACAAACATGAACTGGGAGGAAACTAAAAGCCACATTCAGGTAACTGCACTTTTTTGTTTTCATTTTAAATCTTTAATGATAAACTATAATAAATGATCTTGTTTTATTGCAAAAAAAAAAAAAAAAAAAAAAAAAAAAGGCCACATGATTGATAAACAAAGTTGGATATTATGACCACACACATCCATTATTTGTTGAATCAAAATTTAGGAAATTTAAAGATATTGTTTATTATAAAATAACACAGATAATGTTCAAAGCAAATATAAATGCTCTTCCAAAAGGTGTTCAAAAATACTTCTCACTACAGACCAGACCAGCCTAAGAGAAATATTTACGTTTATTTTACAAAAGCAAGATTAGCAGTAAAACAAAGATATCTGTCTGTTCTAGGGGTTAAATTGTTGATAAAGAAATAAAAATGTGTGACACATTATTCAATTTCAAAAAGAAAATGCCACAATATAAAGTTAAAGAGTTAAAACACAAATAAATAATGAATAAGAATAAATCTTTTTTTTGCATTATTTGAAAAAAGGCAACTCAAATGTACTTGCTGAATGCTTGCATTTCTTTAGTGTGTATTATTGAAAAAAGTAACTTGAATGTTGTGATTTATGTTGGGCATATAAGCATTTTTGCTTCTAGGCTGTTTCACTGAAACAAACAAACAAATAAACTGAAAGCATAATCAGTGAAATATCAGACCTTAGACCAAGTGGAATACCTTCTTTTGTTTACTGCCCTAACTAACCAATGTCCCAAACACTATAGATTCAACGATGTGAGATCGAGACGGCGATTAAAGATGAATTTGAAAAGCTCCACCAGTTCCTGCGAGAGGAAGAAAATAGAAGACTGAAGCAGCTCAGACAGGAGGAGGAAACCAAGGTTCAAGTGATGAATAAAAAGCTGGAAATGCTCAGAGACCAAATCACAAGGCTTTCCTCTGCCATTAGTGATGCTGAGCGAGACCTCCAGGCCACTGATGTTCCCTTCCTATTGGTGGGTTTACAGCCTGATATCATAGAGCATTTAGAAAGTCAACTGTTTGATTCCTAATGTTTAGTCCTGTTATGATCCTCATATATACTTGTTTATATGCTTATCTCTGGGATACATAAATATAACCAATTTGAATATTTTATTCTTTGAAACAGACAGGCAACTGGCGGCCCAGGGGCCACATTTGGAACTCGGTCTATTTTAATGCGGCCCCCAAAGTAAATGTGCAAAATGACAGAAAAATACACGAGAGAAAAATACATACAAAAAAACCCCACAGAATTACAACAATGTGTGAAAATACATTAAAAGACAAGAGAAAAACACAGAAAATACTTAAAATCACACAGAACGACAAAAGTAATACACAAGAAAAATATACTAAATTGCAGAAAATGTCAACAAAAGTACACCAAAAGACACGAACACAAAAATTTACTCCGCAAACCCAGAGTACTAACAAAACAAGCAAAACGACAACAGAAAAACACAAAAATTACTCCAAAAAATGCAAAATGACAGCACAAAAACACAATATGACTCCAAGAAAACTTATATTTTACAGGAAAAATAGGAAAAAGTTGCCTACCTCGGCTTTAAAGGCAAGGATTTTTAGATGTACTTGTGCTTAGGAAAAGTACATGCAACATTTCTTCTTCTTCTTCTCAACAAAGGCGGACACTTTTTCTCTTGCTCCCTTCTGCCCCTGCTTGCTGCTCCTTTGTCAGAATCTAACATCTCTCTGCATCTCTATCCAAAACCGAAATTATGGAATTGATCAGCCAGTCTCTCAATGCAATTGACCAAATTTTTTCAACAAAAAAAAATGGGCAGAGGTGAGCCTGCCTGTCCTGACGGAACGTTCGCAGCCAGATACACGATGGACTCCTGGCAGAAGTGGGGGGTCGTGTGCCTGTCTATCCTTTCCATTGAGAATGTTGAAGACATCGACATAATTTTAATTATGATAACAGGTGCTGCTGATTGGAGCTGGCAGTTTTTCTGATTTATCAAAAAGTTCGGATAATGTTGGCAGCTGTTTGGGAAGGCTGCCTGTCATGACTGATGGAGTGTGCAGGGCTCTTAACACTCAGACTCATGCGAAAAACAAACTCAAAGCAACTTTGAGCTTCCACGTGGGATGGAATCTAACTTGGAGAAGTTGACAACCCGGCTTGAAAAAGAATGGCCACCATATTGGATATATTGCTCCGAGACCCAGAGACTCAAGGCTGACAGAAATTGTGCTTAGCCTGGCCAAAAACAACTGTTATCTTCTTTAGCTCCCCCAGACAACCAGTCGTCTCAAGGCTGGTTTATTTCTCTATTCTCCAGGACGCTCTGTCCCCTCCTCCTCTCCCCATCACTGCTACCACCTGGGATCTTTGTTTCAGAGTCAGATCTCTCCAAGGTCGTTTCCACGTCATCAGACGACAGACTGAGAACTGTGAGAGATGAAGTGAACGGGCTTTCTCATACACACAAAGTCATCTACACTGACATCTCTGACTGAATGCCTTCTTTGGCCCCCCGTCCCCTTCCCTCTCACGTAGTGTTAGCAGGAGGGGCGAGCGATGCACCTTTATGCGCCCCCCAGCAGCTAGCTGCAATCCCCCCACATGTGCCGTCCTTGACTTTTGTTGTAATTGTGTTTTTCTTACACTATTTTTCCTAATCCCACCTCACTAAAGGAGCATCGTTTTCTCACTTCTCATCCAAGACATACGGGGAGCCGCCCTTGTGGCGACCCACAGTTCCTCCCGCTCCTGTACTTCCATGTGATTGTCTTTCATGTTTCTTGGAGGGGATGCAACTGAAATGATAATTTCCCCTTAGTGGGACGAATAAAGGATATCTTTATCTTCAAACTTCTAAATCCAAAAGTGGGCTTTGCCTTATCTGAATACATAGAATAAATCATCTATTCATTGTGCTAACTTGAAACATGAACAAACCTTTCTCACGATAAATTGGAAACTACACTCGTAAAAGATTTACACATGTGGAAGTAATAACAGTAGTTGTGCAATTTTAAATATATGCAACATGATGTTGTCATAGGTTATTTCACAGACCTGGGGACCCATAGTTGGAGTTAATATTTACCCAAAAATGAAAATCTTAGACTTGGTGACACTAGTAAACAACATCTAAAAGCTACATCTAAACACATGGTTTATTTTTCAAGCAAATTTAAAACACTTCCATTGATTAAACTCTTCTCTGAACACCTCCAATAAATACAATGTCTGGTTTGTAACATCTCATTACGATTCAAACCTTTTTACCTTTTCTCCAACAGGAATTTAAGGAGACAAAGCTCAGGTTTGTCCCTTCTTCACTAATAATCCTCACATTAACAAAAAAATAAATAAATGTAAATAACCACAATTTTCATTGTTTTTCAGGGTCAAATCCCCCATTTACCAGCCACAGTGTGTTCGAGATATTCTGATCAACTATGCAGATCACTTGGCTTCCCTCAGGGTTAGAGTGTGGAAAGCTATGACCAGCTCTATTTATGACGGTGGGTGGATTAAGAACTACACGATCGTTGGGGTCAAACATTTTTCAATTACGTTCTCAATTACCCATGTTCAAGTACGATTACAGTGACCAGCATTTTTTTTCCAATTACAATTAAATTATTATTATCCTCAGAAAGTCAAATTATAATTAATCACAATTCCTGAGCATGAAATAAAAACATAATAAATGTTAACCTTCCGCTTGCATTAGCATTTCTAATAACAGGTCCTAAAAAAACATAAAAACAAATATCTATCATCTAATTTCTTTCCTATGTATTGGTTACCATGTTAGGCTTCCTAATCAATGAAAATATAGACTTCAATATTTTTGGTGTGGGCGTCTGAGCCTTTTTTGTGTCAATATAGGCCTAGAATTAATTTGTTTTGTTAATGGTAAAATGTGGGAATTTTTATAGAATTTTCAAAGGCATCTACAATTATAAAGTCAATATTTTTTCTTTGATTATAAAGCCTAACCCCTTGATTCTTTTATATATCTGTACATTTGTATTATTAAACTCACCTGTTTCAATCAGCTATTAATGTTTAACTACCCACTCACTCATTTCTTTTTTCTAAGTCATACTTTCTGCAATCAATGTACTTCCTGTTGTTCTTATGCTGTAAAGTGTCTGTGTGTCGAAAAGCACTTTTTCTACTGTAATGTGTGCAATTGTATTTAATTAACAGTCTTACTTAATTATATACATTTTTCTTTCTCTTTATTTAGTGTTTATTCTTTTTATTTGTAATATTTCTGGAGCCTATGTAACAAGTAATTTCCCCCTCCGATAAATATTATATATAAGTATTTCTGATTCTGATATTACAATTATAATTCACCCCAACCCTGAGTTACTACACAGAGAAAGTTTCCATTATTTTGACAAACCCGTTTATTTTTTCCAGCTCCGATCACTCTGGATCCAAACACGGCTCATTCCAATCTGAAGATTTCTCCTGATTTACGCAGCGTTCATTACAGCAAACAGCAGCCGCTCCCTGACAACCCTGAACGCTGCACCAGCCAAGTGTGTGTGCTGGGAGCTCCTGGTTTCACCTCTGGGAAACACCACTGGACCGTGGACGTAGGTCAAGGAAAGCAGTGGTACATAGGCGTGGCCTCCGAGTCCATCAAGAGAAAGATTACCACCTTCCTCACCCCGTCTGAGGGCTTCTGGATAATAGGACGCTCTAATGGAGACACTCTGTGTGCTCAGGCTACGCCTTGCATTAAGCTAACGCCAAAGCAGATGCCAGTGAGGGTTAGTGTGGAGCTGGACTACGACAAAGGAAAAGTCATTTTCACCAACGCGGCTGATTTGACTTTGCTGCACACGTTCAAAGGTAAATTTAAAGAGAAGGTTTTCCCTTATTTTTCCCCTGGATTGTTGGAGGACGGAGAGAACTTGATTCCACTCACCATCTGTCCAGTGGTGATAAAGTTAGAGCGAGCACTGGAAACCAGAGCAGCAGCAGCAGACAAACACAAGAAACGACTTCTCAAAGTAGAGTGATCTCTCATTTATTTTAATGGGTAACATTAGCTGGTTTTCTCATTGCTTTTGGGTTTTCTCTGTAGCTCCATATCTTTCAGTTTAGAGTCTAGTTTCCTTTGAAGGTGGGCTTTCTTATTGGGGTCCATGGACTTGTCTTTTTGTCCGCTGCCAGCGTAAAGAATGCCTTCTCTGCTGATTCTCATTCGGGCGTGAGACTTGGCTTTATCTCCACATCCGTGAACCTAAAAAGAACCGACATCACCACCAAAGTCAATCAAAGCTATTTTAAAACATTACCACAATACACAGAATGTAGGATTACACACAGATCTCCTGATCCTTACAAAATACAGCATTCTGACTTAATATTATGATCAGCTGCTAAATAATGTGTTGGTTAAAGCCTGTTTATACATAAATTAGGAATACCAACAATGCATGGAACATTTTTTAGGGGTCCTAAAAGCTGTATTTCATACCATTAAAATTGTTTTGTGGTCAAGTGCTAATTTTTCTGTGAAGTTTGTTTTAAATAAGTTATTTGACGTCATAAGACGATGAATGACAGCCGCGGATCTTGCGTAGCTCTCTTTGTAAATAGCAGTTACGTCATAAAAAAAAGCCGAGACGCCATTTAACTAGATATACGAGTGGAAATATATGGTGGTTTTGTACTAACCTCTATGATCTGAACAAGCTGTTGGTAGAATTTCCAGCGGGAAAGATACTTATGTTCTTGGCGCAGCTGGGCTTGCGCAAGTCCTCAGGGCAATACGCTAAATGGGCGGGGCGTATTACCAGGGGTGCTCCCGCCGGGCCCTACTGCGCAGACTCTGGCTCCAAATTTGCAAGATGGAAGTGCCCCTAAGCGCCGTACTTTGGCTTCAAGAACATTGAGTGGGAACAGCTACAGACCCACAGATGAGGGGACTTTTACTCTCGGACAAAAAAAGAACAACGCATATCTCACATTACTGATAAGCTGGTGAATTGAAATGTTAATAATGCATAAAATAAATCAAAACAAAAAATGGATGTTACGAAAAGCACACGATACGTGATTAAAAGAACCAGAGGTGTAATGAATCTATTGGTGCTCCTCGTTTCTTGTGACCAACTTCCACGTGTGACGGCTGCTGTTAGTGGCTAGTGGTATTATAACATGCAAAATATACATTTATACTGCCCTCAAAAATGCTGTGTAATGGTTTTTGCAAAAGTGTCAAATTGTAGAGATTCAAACATCTATTGTTCCTCACACCAGCCTCACAGTTGATAGTCAGTCACCAGTTTATTTGGATACTATTTGGACCGTAACGCCACCAAACAAAACATAAACGTAAGAAAATTGCTGAAATAAATCCTAAACAGTCTTATTGTGTGAGGAGACCTGGTCCAGGACCTGTAGAGAGAAACCAGGTGCAGTGGACTTCAGTTCTCTCTCTAATTTACCCATAAATATCCAAATATCTCACAAACAGAATTTCTTTCTTTATTTTCTGTATTTCTGTTTTGGTTTTAAGTCAGTAAACCAAAAACACCACACTTTCATTTTGATTTGGTTTTAAAACGGAATAACCAAAAAAACAAAGGGTACACAAATTTGTTTTAAAATTTAAGGTTGATTTGTTGCTCTTACCTCTGGTATATGATGACTAAGGCAGTACTGCCTGTTACAGAAGATGCAGAGCTGTCCCAGTGTTAGCACGGAGGCTTTGCACCTGACAAAGCTGCACACGCTCTCAGCCTTCACCACGGCACTGATGAGAGCATCAAAGTCATCGTCTGGTTTTGCTGCGGCGACAATGTCACAGACGCCCGCCTTTGTTTTCTTCTTCCCTGTGAGGTAAACGATTTATTAAACAATACCTATAGATGGTTGACAGAGGTGTAAAGAGTAGTGATACATCTACTCAAGTAGAAGTACTGTTACTCATACATAAAATACTCCAGTACAAGTAAAAAGTAGCTCAATTAAATAGTACTCAAAGTAAAAGTTACTAGTTACTTTCACCTCCCGCTTTTTATTTTTTTGTAATAAATCTTGGTACGGTACCCTTGCATACAGTAAACATCTCATGTATAAACTTTAAAAGGAAGAGACCAAATCTACCACAATTGAAACCAATTCATTTTCCACAAAGGCATCTGTATACAATAAAAGGTTTGTAAAAACATACAATTTAAAAAATACACAAATAAATAACACCAATGAATTCATCTCAAAATAAATAAATACATTCTCGGGCTCCAAGTATGAATACATTTATTAACTCTAAAACTGAAAAAATAACCTCCATTAAATGCTGTTTTGACGCAGTGCATTACGTTTAATCTGATTGGTCAGCTATGATGTGATGCATTTCATTTTTTGTAGTTTCACTATGTCTGTTAATCATTTTAAACCAAAAAAAAAAATCATAATTTATTCTAATTAAAGTTAGAGTCCCAGATATTGTTGACAATATGTTAGCTAATTGCTTTACTTCTTTTAAAACGTACTTAACCGCAGGTCATTCATTCCCACCGCTGTACGACCATAAAACAGTCTAGGGCATCTCTCCTGGCCCCCACCTGTAAATATGTATATATTTGTGTCCTTTATTCTTTTTATAATATTTCTTCTATTTATATTTACTGTATATATAGCTAATATTATTGTATTGTTTTATTTTTTGTGTCTTTTGGGTTTTTCTGTGTGTTGTCTTCTTTATTGAGCTGTCATGACAGTAAATTTCCCCACTGCGGTATTAATATTTAGTAATATACTAAAAAAAGTACCAGTACCCATAAAAGCAACTTAATGACAGTCACGTGAGTAGTTGTAATCCATTACTTTCCCCTCTGTCCATGTTATAATGGATTCAAACCTTTGGGTTTCTTTGATGATGTGGGTTGTTGTTGTTTCTCTTTAACTTTAGACTTTTCTTCTCTCTTCTGCTGCTCCCTCCTCATCCTCTCTAAATGTAAACTCTTCAGGTCTAATGGAGGTTGGCACACAGGCTCCTGTTGTGGCTCTGGTGCTGAATCCTCCTCCTCCTCCTCCTCCTCATCATCATCTTTCCTAGCCGTCACTGGCTCCTCAGTGGTTGGGGACGGTAACTTCCTGGAGACAGTGACGCTGCGCTCTGCTCCCTCTCCTGTGCTCATGTGCACCAGGCCCAGCTCTTCAGCGATCTGATGCACCAGCAGACGGTCGTGGGAGTTAAATGATGTCGGAAACTGTAAATCCTTTTGCTTTAAGTCCTTCATGAAGCTCTCCAGCTGCTGTCTGATCTCAGTATACCTGGCATTATTCTTCTGCTCTTTCTCAGACATGCAGGACTTTTTCTCCTTTTCACAGGAAGCTGTAATCTCTCTATAGTTTTTGTTGGAGGGCATTTTCTGTCCTTGTTTACCCTTACTGGCAGGTTGGTCTCCGGTCTTGTGTTTGGTGGCTGTGGAGCCACTGGTGGGGGCTGTTTTCGTCCCTTCTTGCTTACGGGTGTAGTTCTGTGGGACAATGTCTTGAATGTACTCAAATGCAGTCCTGACCTTGCCAAATTCACTCATGTGATCGACGAGAGACTTGAGAAAAGGATGTTTCCGGACCGTCTGCGTGTCGCACACAACAGCAATGTGGCGTCTGGCTCGAGTAACGGCCACATTTATCCTGCGGTCCTCAGCAAGAAATCCAACCTCACCTGAAATAACAGGCGAGTCGACTTTAAAGCACCGCGAGTAACAAAAGGACACGTGTCTTTATTCTCATTGAAAGTTTACCTTTTCTGTTGGACCGCACCAAAGACAAAACCACTGCTTCCTTTTCTCGGCCCTGAAACCCGTCTACAGACTTTATCTCCAGCTCAGGGTGCCTCAATGAAAGCCTTTGACGAATAAGATCCACCTGAAAAAATAAATAAACAAATCAGCCAACAGTTTGACCTTTTTCTTTTTCACAAGTTCACTGACTTTCTTTAGTTAAAGTAAAAGGTTAATGAAAAATGTTTATTTTTCTTAAAATCCTAGTCAAAGTATCAGAATCATAAGTACTTATTTACTGCAGGGGGAAATTATTTGTGTTCCAGAAGCTTAAAAAATATTACAACTAAAAATAATTACCACTAAACAAGAAAGAAAGGTGTCCATAATTAAGTAAAAGACTTAATTAAATAAGGATTAAATACACACACATTACAGCACAAAAATAATAAAGATAAATAATACAAATATATATCTTGTACAAATATAATACAGATCATTATTGACAAAATAGCCAATAGTTTTTCAAAAATAAATGTATTTATAATTATATTTGAACTAAATGTAATACATAATTAAAATATTGTTGAATGTCTTAGTTGATGTAAAATGATAATTTGATCAATATTTTCTCAAGTAAACATGCAACAAAAAATAATCATATTGTGACACGAAAATAGTGAATCGTATCGTAAGATTGATCACAATGCACACCCCAAATGAAAACATACATTAATCACTCACACATCATATAATGATACAGGCAATGAAGAAACTTCCATCAACCTCACATACATGTTTTTGTACAGTGAGAGGAAGCCAGAAAATAAAATAAGATTTTAATCTGGAATTCTTTTTTTGTTTACTTATGCAATGGATTCAAACTGACTTGTAAGTTGTACGGAGCAATAACAGCAATGTCTTTGGCTTTAACTCCAGCTTCAGTCAAAGCCTTGATGTGCAGCTCCACAATGTCCACCTCCCCTGAGGAAACAGACAGAAAGAAACCAGCTGTTTTCATGTATGGCTGAACAATTAAATGTGAAAAATAAAAAATAAAATGTAAAAAATTAAAAATAAAATTCTGGCCACGTGACTCGAGACTATCCTCCTCCACCACAAATTTGCTTCCTGAACTGCCCGCAATGTTGTGGCAGCCGCTGCTACCCATGAAGGGTGTATGGGTGAAATGCAGAGGAAATAATTTAGTGTGTTGTGTAATGCTCTTAATGAGTGAATATAATATTTTTTATTAGTGTTCAAAAAGTTTTGTTTCCTTCCTCAGGTTTAATAATAACATACACTTGTTTATTTTGTGTTTATTGGGACTTTGATTTCCCTAAAAAAAATTGCAATTCATTAAAGCACATATTTGTTTTCTTTATTTTTCCTGCACTTTGGTTTTTATTTCTGTTTGGGAGAATTTTTTTACGTTGTCAAGGCAAATACTTACAAGACTGCATGTCAAAGTATTTAAGTTTACAACTGTAATTGAAGTAGATAAATAAACTTTAATATTATTATTAATAATAATAATAATAATAATATATTACAAACATCTTTAATATTAATTCATGCTTCATTTTCCTTTATCTTAACATAAGCCAAGCAGAAAGAACCATTTATGTATAATACATCTGATATTGTTTATTAGAACACATTACATTGATTTATTGACCTTGAAAAAAAATAATAATTGCAATTAGATTACTTCCCAAAATCGTTCATGTGAAATCAAACAGTTCCAACCTTGGTTTCCTTTGGATTGCTCCTCTGCAGCCTCCATCTCACTCAGACCACATCCTGCTGTGTCGATGAGAAGCAGTGGCTCACACGTTTCTTCAACTGTAGCAACGCCTCCAAGATCTCTGTGAGGAACACACGCTTTAATAGATATACAAAGCTAACGTATCGTCAGAAACATCGGGGACTCTCACTTCAATAAATGCTTTTCCACAGAGCTGTGAGCGGTGAGGCGTCCCTGGTACATCTCTTTGGAAGCCCACTCCATGATGAGGCTGTTCATGCGGTACTGGACCGTTAGCATACGCACCACAGAGTCTCCAAACATCTGGATCTGTCGTTCCATTAGACTCAGAGACAAGCCTTTAGAAGCAGCTCTGTAAAAACACATAAAGATACTTTACCAAGTTCCAGAATATGTGTCATAGTAGAAACATTTTAATTAATGAATGACGATGAAACCTGTTTAAGTGATCATACAATCAACAAGACACTGAAGCATTTCCAGTTGCTGATACATATATTAAAAATGTTTTTAAAAGCTACTTAGTGAGACTGAGATTACATAAAACTAATTCTGCACTACAGAGCTGAGGGATGTTATAATCTCATTATATCTATATTGTATATGATATTATATAAAAAATAAATTACAAATAAAAAAAGGAAATTTTATTAGTAAACTTATAAAATAAGTCAATGAATAAACTCAAACTAAATTGTTTATAAATATATTATTAACAAATATAAAGTTAATTTTTGGATAACTGGAAAAAAATAAAGAAACAAACTACAAAATATCATATAAAAAAGCATTTGTAGGCATACTTGTAGTATAAATACAATATTAAAAAACGCAATAAATAAATCAAAGCAAGACAAGATTAGACATTTCAATATCATTATTACTATCTAAATTACTTCTTTCAATAGGAACATTTTTAAATCAAAGTGAAAGACTCTTATTCTCTACTGCGTATGACTGAGGGAGATTTTTGATCATGTTGTTGTTGATGTAATGTGTTTGTTGCTGACTTTAAATGTTTTTTATTGCTGATTTTAAATGTTTTTACTGATGATTTTAAATGTTCTTGTTGATTTTTAGGCTGTTGAATGTTTTCTGCTGCATTTTTTGATCATGTAAAGCACATTGAATTGCCTTGTGTATGAAATGCTCTACACAAAAAAAAATTTAAAAACATGCACCAGTCTACACATAATTGTGCTCAAATTACTTTACAGCTGTAAAGAAGGATTTATTTGATCGATATCAGCAGCTGTAAACAGCTGTGTATCTTCAGCAGTCAGAGCATAAGGAAAGGTGTTTGTTTACTTAGTGGATTTGATGGTCGGTGGGAGCTGCTTGTAATCTCCGGCCAGGATGCACTTGCGAGCTTTGAGCAGAGGGATCCAGCAGCTGCTCTCTAAAGCCTGAGCACACTCGTCAATCACCACCCAATCAAAATGCTCCGCTGGCAGAAACTTTAGTGGACCGTCATCGCAGGCACCTGCAAAGATCAAGGTTTTCTGATGAACAAGCATTTGTCGAAACTGAAGTCACATGTTCTAATAATAATATATAACTCATAACACAGTCTTCATGTCCATCATGATCTCAGCTCAACAGTTAATCTCATCCCCAAAAGTGTTTCTCATCAACAAAACACTTCATACACGTCTCAAATGAAGCTCATTCAACCACAACACTAACAAATAATCTCAATGTAGAAACACACATTGTCACTCTGAGCACAGTGAACGACACAATACTAACAACAAAGAGCATTACATGAAATACATCTTATCTTTTCATTTTGAATGACTTCTGTCAGGTAAATCAGTATTTTATTATAAAATAACATATTTGTACTTTGATGATATATTGCAACAAGACTCAATCAGGTTTGCAGCAATTCACTATAATCAAGAACATTTGTGCTTTTGCATAAGAACCTCAGGACCTTACACAAAATATAAAGGTTACTATGAACAGAATAATGCAGAATCTCAAAATTCCAGGGGCAGAATAAAAATCAAGAAATAAAACTGAAAAAACAACACATGTACTACTGTCTGTTGTCATCCACGTCACAGTCGTCACATCTTATGTCTTCTCTTGGTATCATCGTTTTTTTTTTGTATTTTTTTTATTGTTAATATTTTTTATATAATTTTCAATAGATTTCAAAGTGGCTGCAGCAGACCTTCCCCATATTTTTCCCCCCATCATTCTGTTTTAATTGTGTTTTTAACCGTTTTGAACCACGCGTGTCAGCATTTGAAAAATGTGCTCTAAAAGTATTATACTTCAGCAGGATGCTCTGAACAATGCGGCGTCCGCTTACCTGTGTTGGTTGACAGAACAACATCAGCACTTTTCAGGATTTGACTAATGGCCGTGGCTTCCCTGGTTTTCAGCTCCTTTCGCAGCTCTCCGATCTCCCGTCTGACGTTAAAACGCTCTCCTTTCTCCTGACCCTTCCTCATACCCAGCTAGGAAGAAAAGAACATCACATATTCTTGAGAAAATAACTTCACAGGCATGTGTGGGAATATGAATGGGTTTAAATTCTTACAAAAGCTTTGTCGATGTCTTTCCGGATGTCAGCTATGATGTTAGCATTATCGCTGTGAGCCAGGATGGCATCCAGAGAATGTTTCTGTATGGACTCCAGCAGCCTGGCAGGGTGACCCAGCCTCAGCACTTTCACCTTGTGCATCGCTAGCCTTTCCACTAAGTTATCCACGGCTACGTTGGAGGGGGCGCAGCACAGCACCTGTAGGGCAAATGAACAAAAAACACTTTATCACCTAACTAAAACTAGGACAAAATGCAAACAAGAACAGCAGACATAATTAATTTTAAAAGAACATCCTGAATTTAGTCGACTGAATAAGAGGCTTAAAAAAATCTATAGAATACTTGTGAAAAAAATTTCATTATTGTGTATTTTAGGACTGAGCGCTACCGCAGGTCATTCATTCACACCACTGTACGAATATACAATAAAATAGTAGGGCATTGTACTGTCTGTAATTATGTAAATATATCTCCTTGCCACTGCCTGTAAATACATATACATCTGTATCTTTTATTCTTTTGATATTATTTTTTCTATTTCTATATAGCTTCTGTTATTGTATTGCTTATTGATCTTCATTGCACTATTTTTGGGTGTCTTTTGGGTTTTTCTGTGTTGCCTTCCGGTGTCTTTTTTTACTGCACTTTATCTGATGTGAGCTGTCATGACAGTAAATTTCCCCAATAAATCTATCTATGACCTTAAGTTGTATGAAAAGAAAACCCAGAAAATGGCCATCATCAAATATTAAAAGCCATGTTGGTTATGTTGTCTTATCTTTATCACTTGTAATCAGATTTTTGGGACTATTATTATGCTAAACAATAATTGTATTTTTCTGTACTTGTAGTTAGACACTATGTAGTACATAGTATGCACATTAAACAATGTATTTAGTGTGAGTCCCTGGTTGGTTTACTGAGCCATAATACAGATTACAGTAAATAGCAGTGGCCTGGGTTTACCTGTTCTCCTCTTCATATAACCTGGGTTAAACTTTGCACAAATAGACGGAAGACGCATGTCAGCTTTAAGCACCTTTTGGCCTTGTTTAACAGCTTGTAGGATTATCTCGACCACAGTGGTGGTCTTTCCCGTCCCTGGAGGTCCGTGAATCACAGCCAACTCTCGCTGTGAAAGGGCAAATGAAACTGCTTCTCTCTGGGAATCATCCAAGTTTGTGTTAAAGAATTCAACCTCCTCTGTACAAGCAATCAAAAAAACACAAAGAGAGAATGTTTGGATTTAGTCAAACTCAGGCTTCATTTTAATCCTCCATCACCTCGAGGACATCTGAACATTTTAACAGAAATCACTTCAACACAAACTTAGGCCTTGATGGCTGGAGCTCAGGTGGCAAAATATAACATTGCTGTTGGTAGGGCTGCACGATTATGACCAAGATTATTTTGATCAATATTGTAATCACGATTATTAATCACAAATATTCATCCTGTTAGGGAAAACATCTATATTTACTTTTAATCAAACAATATGTGAACAGTTTATAGTGCAAAATAAAAGCTTTAAACAAAAATAATGATAAATACTAAAAGAAAATGATAATTTACGGAATAATTTACTATGGGCTAACTATATACACTGTTAGAGAGTGCAATTCCTTGAAAACTATTGTAGCATATAAAGAAAAGTTAAGAACATTAGGCTTAAGCCTACAGGTTTTGAGCAAGAAACACCAAACTGTCAACATGTTATGCTAATTAGAGATGAAGCAGAGCCCACATTTTAAATGTAAAAATTGCCAACGATGAGGTTGATTTAATCGTGGAGGCCAAAAATCATAATCACGATTAAAATGTGGCTTTACACGATCAGGATTAACCGATAGGTGTGTTTAAAGAAAACAATCACCGATCTGATCAAATAAATTCAGGTTGATTTTTTTTTTTTAGGTACGGACCAAATTCCTGTCTGTACTACCTGATACAGATTCACGGAAAACCGAACTGTACCATGTTACAGGATCTAAACAGTGGCGGATGCTTTAAGACTACAAGGGAACCTCAGCTTCCCCTAAATTCAGTGGTCAAATATGTAGTGTTGTGTGTACATTTCATTGACTAAATATATGACAGAACACATGTATGTTTAGTTCAGAATCAGCATCTTATAACAGGAAACTGACAGTGACAGCGTGACGTTCTTCATTCATTACCGCAGCGTCACAGTGTTAATAAACAGTGGTGAAGTTCAGCTTCAATTGACTTCAATGGGAGAGGATTTAGGGGTTGATCCACTGCAGTCAAACTAGACGCTCATTGGATAAATGCTCGGTTATGACGCACTTAGTCCCGCCCATCGGACGCCGGGCTTCACAGGAGGTCTATGGAGCAGTGGGCTGGATCTGTCTGTTCCGGACGCTGGAATAATGGATGATGATTGGATGATCTGTCTCAGGCTAATTCAATTTTGATTGACAGCGAAATGAGCCAATCAGAGAGTATGACGTTGTAAGCACACAGGCGGGTTTTTCAAATATTTCAGTCCGTTGCTCTGTGTTGACACGGAGACTTTGCTGATCCTCTCATAGCGAATTAACTTCTGACAAACCTAGTGTCTGTTTTTGGTGTTTGTGGAGACTGTTACTGCTTGTGTTGTGAGACTTTTGACCAAACACTCACACTCCAGCGCGCAGCAGCTACGCGCGTGCATGCGTGTGCGCGCGCGTGCGTGTGTGATAATCTACAAATAGTTGTTGACAACAAAATGTGAATTCTACTAGAATTCACATTTAAATAAACAGATACATTTTCTGAAGTAGGCAGAAAATGAGCTTCCCCTGCATGAAAGACCAGCAGCCGCCACTGGATCTAAAAGCACCCTTGTGACTGTGAGGGAGTGGAAGAGTTAAAGAAATTCCATGCAGGACCTGAACATAACATTACAAGCACAAGAGCGTCATGGCTTTGCTTTTAAAAACACGATGCAGACCGAGCACTTGCAAAAAACATGGCATATGTAAATGTGAGCTTCACTCCAGCACTTGAAAACCATTTAATTTAGTCTCTGAACAGCAGCTGTGTCGACTACAAGAGAGTTGGAGATGAAGCTGTGGAGGCAGACCACACTGGAACTACGTGAAGCCTCAGCCAGCATTAAAGGAACAAACACATTTCCTGACTCTGGCATCGCAAAACCTGCTGTTGCTTATAGTCCGTATTCACAGGTGCACAGAGGAGGTGAGGTGCATACAGACGCGCACATTTGTGTCCACCACCACCCTGATACAGACAGAAGTCTACGGTATGAAAGCTAAAGTAAACGGGAGTGCATCGCTCCGCTTTAGGACTCTCCATTTTAACATCCTCGGGCTGAAAAACACGCACATTTAGACGATTACATTAATTGCATAAAATGCAAAATATCGGCCGATCTGATATAGCCGATCAGATCGGTGTAAAGCCTAATTAAAATTTTATTAATTGTGCAGCCCTAGCTGTGGACCAAATTTGGCACAGGGACCACTGTTTATTAAACCCTGGCTTGAGGCGTATGTAAGTCTATCTTGCAACAACAAAAACAAAAAAAAAGTCAAACTTTACTTACTTGTCTGAGAAGGAGATGAAGGTTTTGAGTTTCCAAATAACACATGAATGAGGCTAGCTGCTGGTCCATTGTTGTATCCATTCAGTATGTTCAAGGATCTGCAGACACAACATACTCAATCCAATGTGATGGTTTCAAATCCCAATCTGCACTCTGAAGGGTCGTTTTACTATCGATGGACTCACCGTTTCATCCGCTTGTATGTGACGTCATTGGCCAACTTTAATAGGTTGTAAAGGCCATCTGTAGTGAAAGTGAGCCCATCCTTTAGCTCATCTAAAGCTATGCTAACGGACGTTTGGCGAGCTCGTGTCACAATCCCTGTACAGATCTGTGAGGCTGCTGTGCATCCAGCAGCGTCATACAGTCCAACGATATCGCCTAAAAACCAAAGAAATAACTGCATGTCAGCAAAGTAGGGCTGCAACTAATGACTTTTTTTAATAGTCAACTAGTCATTGATTATTGAAACGATTAATTGACTGATCAGATGATATGTCATGGGTGAAATGCTCCCAGACTAGGGATAAGCAATATAGACTAAAAATGTATCTCAATAATTCTGGGTATTTATCACGGTAATGACAAAAATTACGATAAACAAAAACAGTAAATAAACAAATAAATAAATAAAACTATTCCCAACTTGAAATGTAAACAGGTTCCATACATCAACACTAGAATCTGATTCAGTATTAGCATTTACACATCAAAGCTCCAGGTAGCGCTCCAGAGAATAATAAGTTGTTGACAAAAGAGGCAATTTTGGCCTGTGGAACAAGGTTTTTAGGGTCACTCTTAGTTAAATTGAGGGTGTAACGTGCATACAGTTTTGAGCAAAGATATACAGAAGGTGAGATGAGCCACTCCTATCAAAAAACAATGTTCAGCTCCGTCCACAGCTTGAAAAACACGATGATGACGTAACCGATACTACTTTTCCACTTCCGATACGATACCGATATTGCAGCCTTGAGTATTGGCTGATACCGATATGATACGATATCTGCACGAATCATACATACTTTTATTACTTATTTTGTAGTGTGGAATGTTAGAAAAGGTTTGATCAAGTGATGTTACTCAAACAGAGAACAATAGTCAGCAACAGTAGGTATGAGAAAAACTGTCCTATTTATTATTAACCAATTGGTTACATTAATTTTAACCTTCAACATAATATCTACAGTATTCTACAATTGAATAAATATAATATAAAATATATCAGATTTTAGATGCAGTCCGATAAAACACGATATTCGTTTTCTGGCTGATATCGGACGATAGCCGATATCAATATAGGATCAGGACACCCCTAGTAGCCAACAATTGTCATTGACTAATTCTGTTCTCGATTTTTGTCGAAAGTGTCGACTAATCGTTGCACCCTTACAGCAAAGGGACATCCAAATAGACACTTTTTTCAAAATTATTTTTCAAAAACTTTCCAAAATATTTTACGAAATTTCCATGACTTCGTAGTTCTGAATTGCTAAGATCTGTTCAAGAACATTGGAGTGCAAAAATGAGCATGCCTTTCCAGTGTGCTAGTGTAACAGAGGTCTGTGAGTGTGTCACGTTTAGTAGCAAAAATGCAGCAAAGGGAATGCAAGTTGAGTCCATCACGTATCTATCATACAGTATCGTACAATGGAGCAATTGCCTTTGATGCCCATTTTGCAATATTTTTTAAATAACGGTGCATCAGCTATTGAATGTAAGGTTGAATTTTAAACATTATAAAAAAAAAATGCTGTATTTCCAAAACAGTTAAATTATTCCATGACTTTTCAAGACTGGAAAATCATTTTTTTAATTTCCATAACTTTTCCAGTAATTTTATGACGGTGGGGACCCTGTAGAGTATGGAGGACGAGGAGTGCCACAATTAAATAAATAAATACACTGCTCATTAATTAATTAAAAGTGTCAATAATTAAATAAATTTTATTTTCATTCCAAAAAGTATGAAGTATAAATATTTGATTATTTGTTTATTTATCTCATAATCTGGTGTTGCAGCACTTCATGAATTATTTTATCTGTCAAACTCGCTCATCACAGTCTGTGGGGGCAGGGTTAACATCAATCCAGCCAAATCCATTGCTTTGGTCTTCACTCTTTCCAATCATGACAGAGTGAAAATGAAATGTAAAATGGATCTAATTAATTATTGAAACACTGAATTAATTATTGGCACATTTACTTAATTATTGACACTTTTAATTAATTAATAAACTGTGTATTTATTTATTTAATTGTGGCACTCCTCGATTTCCATAGCAGAGATGGCCGAGTGAGGATTTATTCAATAGTCTCACCTGGTCCGAAGCTGTTGCTCGGCAGGGATGAAAAGCCGAGATGTTTTCGAGGCTCAAGGATGACAATAGTCCGACCGTACAGACCTGTAGATTGACTGCCAACGTGAAGCTTCAGGAGGCACACGCCTTTATTCTGAAGATCCTTCAGCGAAACGTTCTCCTGCCATAGTCTGAGAGAGCAGAATTAATAAGACCCAGAATAACCGCAATTAAAAATCAACATTCTGTCAAACACAAGGCCTACCAGAGCATCCCATTCCCCCACAGGCCAGTTTAGATCAGGGGTTCTCAAACTTTCTGAAACTTTGAGCTACTTCATAGGTACTGTATAGTCCGAAGGGCTACCGGTTAGAAAAGAAACTCTGAAATACTAAATTTTCATGGTTTCACTTTAATTAGAGGGTAAGATAATAATAAGGAAGGCTAGCAGCAACTTAAAAAGGTAGGAAATAATTCCAGCAAGCTTTTTTGTCTTATTTTTGAATAATATGTTACGGTTTCATTTATTCAGACATCAAAACGATCAGCAGACGCCTCTACAGAAGACTGGCAGTTGACAGTCGAAACATGTCAGGAGATCAAAGTAAATTTCCTGAAAATACAGTTGTCTGAATAAATGAAAGCATAACATATTAAAGGTAGGAAATGTTTGTTTCAACATGAAACACTTTATTTATCCCAATTTAGGCAATTGTTTCATTTTTATTACATTTCATAGAAAATCCACTGTGCGTTTTTAGAAATATATCATAAATATATATACATACAGTATATCTATCAAATTATATACAACATACCACTGATCATAAACCATTTGTCACAATGTTTCTGTGAAAATAAGCATTTAAAGATGCTTAATTTAATACTAAAACTTTATCTGCAGTATTTAACTCTACTAAGTACTAACCGTGGCCACCCTGTTGGTAACCCCTGGTTTAGATTATATTCTGATCCCCAAATAGCCCCGGTCTAGATATCTGTAACTGACTGCTATCATTTATATGTGAATGAATGAGTTAACTAGTGGACAAAGTTTTTGAAATGGACAATGTCCCAATAATGGAGCCACTCACCTGGTCTCCTCTATTTCGGCCTCTCTCTCCTCCTGCAGAAGCTCCAGTGTTTTGGACACAAATTCCTCCACTGCCATCGCTCACTGGGAAGATCATAACAGTGAAACAGTTTAGTAACTGACAATGTTAGGGCAAAATATACAAGCCTGCTTAAACTACACATTAGCAGTTTGTTAAAACGAAGTGTATTGATACGGAAACGTATCAATAGACACCGGGACTATTGATATGGCAACGTATGTTTTCCGGACCTTTTCTACATAAGCATAATGTGCCTGTGTTTTTTCACCGTGCCAGGATGGCTGAGTAGTCTAAGGCGCCGCACTCAAGGATTCTTCCTTCCGCTAATGTGGGTTTGAATCCCACTTAAGTCATATTATATTTTTTCATTTGAATTAACATTTTTAACATGGCAAATTACACCTTTAAAAATACATTTACGAGAAAAAAAAAAAAAAGAAAAAAAAAAACATTTGAAGGTATTTCCTAGGTTAGGGCTGAAATAAAAGGGTTAGCGGGGTAGCTATAAATAAATATGAGCTAAAATAAAACTGACGGAATTTTAAGTCACGTGGTGCACCTATCACGTCACCGAAACTGGCTAATGACGGGCGCTGTGTATGAATAGCCACGGCCTAGTTAAAATGTGTAAGAGGCGTTACATTTTAGTTTTATCATTATGATACCAGCATGTTCTTTTAGTTGTATATTTCTGTTACATGTATGGGCTATGTGATATAACTAGGTACTATTATTTAATTGGATAAAATATTTTTAAAGCTATCTTGTAGGAGAATATGTTCAGAGCTTGACCAATGTGCCAAAAACAAAATAAAAAATAAAACGGTTAAGCAACTTCTGAACTGGATTAAAACAATTATCACATTAAGACCCCTGGCCCTGCTCTTTATGATTATTAACCATGGAGCTCTTACTCTCCTCTGTTGGACGCACATGTTGGATGGACTGCTTTAACATCGATTAGTGCATAAAACCATTCTGACACTGCATCTTTCCCATGTTCTGTCCTAAATAGCTACAGATAATTATTTTCTGATTCTCTGAGAATGTATTATTGTTAAGCGTTCCTGAAGTCTGCACTAAACATGATGCCTGGTAAGAAATTGTGTAAGTTTTCTGCTCTGTCACACTGGATTTTGCTACATAAAGATTTAAAGCTGAATAAGATGGTCTCTTCTGTGTGTTTTTAAAGCAAATCTAAAAGATTACGCACACATGGCAATGGTACATTTTCTAAATAATGTGGTTGTTTTTAGGTGTTACACATATTTTTGGTATTTTATATTTATTCTTGAATGAATCTTATTTCGCGTAATTTGGGACCCCAAATGCTTAACGTCTCGTAAAAGAAATATTTTATATTTATTCAATTTGTTTTAAAAGTGTTAAGTGACTATGGTCTATGCTTCGGCTGATTACAGCCGTTCGGCAGCTGGTGGTCATAATAATAAGGCTGAACAGAGTATATCGTGACAGTTTTCTCCAATTCAGGCTTTGGAAATACGTTTTAGCCGTAAACGCTGTGCTGTAAACACAGTTTGAAACCAATACAGGATAAACACGGAGGAACTCACCCAACAGTGTTTGTATCCACAACAGAAATACTCTCGACAACCTAACAAATATGTCTTTATATGTTAATTCTTCTTCGTCTTCGTTTTTTTTTTTCTTCTTCGTGGGTTCTATTTGCGGTTGACAAACAACCAAATGGTGTATTTCCCACCAACTACATGTAAGGAGTATGAACCTACTAACACTTAAATTTACTGCAAATATATATATAAAAATACAATGATTTAAAATAAATAAATAAATCTATCTATCTATAGATATTGAAATAATATCTTGTAACTTTTTTTTTCTCTCTCCCTCTTTTGTAGAATTTGTAACAGTCTTCTTCGTGCAACTTGGCTGCTTTTCCAACGCACTATACTGCCCCCTGCTGGCTGAGAAGACCACTGGTTTGTTTAGTTTTTCGTTTTTTTTCCTTTAATTCACTTTACAGTTTTTATTTTATATTTTGCAGTAACAACACATATACATTTTAAATCAGGGTACAATAGCACAGGACTACTGGTTTCCCTGGCTTGTATTTGGAAAAAGCTGCATCGCAAACCCGGAAGTCCGTCCTTTAGTCTGTCACACGCTGGGCTAAACTGTCAAACATCCGTCATCAGCCCTTCTCTGTGCTCCATTTTTAGTATCCATTCATCTGTACTCATCTTTAGCAGAAGGAACAGGGCAGTTTGGAGTCATATATGTTAGGATATGTTCGTAGATTATGTTGGGATTTAATGTGTCACTCAGTAAGGGAAATAATAAGAGGAAGCACTGCAGAGCTGAGGCAACCCCTGTGACGTTTTAACTGAATTTCTGTAGAAATGGATCCAAAGCTGCTGCTGCTGTTATTCCAGCTATTCCAGAGCTCCTGTTGGATGGTCAGAGCCACTCTGTCAAAGACTGATGCAAAGAAGTCACATAAAACTGAGGCTGAGGTGAGTCACTGATATTCATGCTTCAATCTGTCATTCTTACCTCAGTATTTACCCTTTGGCTCTTTACACTAGAATCTTCACTTGTCACTAAGCAAGTAGGGCTGGACGATATGGACCAAAACTTATATCTCAATATTTTTCCACAAAATACCAATATACCATCTAAATCTTGTTATTTTTTATTTTAACTCAAAGTCTTACCAATAAGACAATTCCGGGTTAAATTTGCTGATGCAAAATGCCACATAGGCATATTTATTAACAACAGAGGTGACAAGTACTGTACTTAAGTATTTTTTTCTGGGATCTGTGCTTTTCTTCTGTATTTATTTGTTGAGGGAATTTTTACTTTTACTCCTTACTTTTTTTAAACAAATATCTGTACTTTCTACGCCTTACATTATAGAAATCAGTTTTTCCAGGTGTTGTTTTGTGTTTGTTGTCATGTTAGACGTCTCTATCTGAAGTGTCGGTGTTGGACAGAGGTCTGGTCGTATCAGATCTGAACTGGAAGGATGTAGTGAAGGAGGAGAAGAGATACTGTGCTCGAATCAAGAAGGTCTTTAAGGGACCAGTGCTGGGATATGTCACACCAGTAAGTTTGACCAACATCTCAGTGTCTCCATTCATTTATGTTTATTCAGAGCACATTAAAAAGGACAAACATTTTTAACCCTTACAGTAATTATTGTCTGTTTTTTTTTTTTCCCGTCTTTTGTTAACTCCTCCAACACTGTTTGTTCCTTCAGTGGAATTCCCACGGCTATGACATGGCCAAGGTGTTCGGCTCCAAACTAACATCAGTGTCACCGGTGTGGCTTCAGCTCCGCCGACGAGGACCCGAAATATATGATGTTACGGGACTCCACGACCACGACCCTGGTATTTTTCATTCTGAAAACCTTCTCTCATGAGTCACGATTTAGGTGATTTTCATGCTTTGTCTTTTCAGGCTGGGTCAAAGCCGTGAGAAAGTCCAACAAAAAGGTCAGAATAGGTGAGTCGGTGTCCGATAGTGGGCTGGTGTTTAATCCTGGCAGCTGTGTCACGTCTGCATGTGCTCGTAGTACCTCGGCTCCTGTTCGATGGCTGGTCGTACCAGGACTACATGAGTGTTCTGACCAGTGAGGATGAGATTGAGGAGCTGGGCAGTGAGCTGGTGGATGTCGCTAAGGTAAATGTTTCCATAGCTGTTCTGAATTTGATCCGTTTTCTAACTTGGACTGTATTTGAAATGTCCCACTCCGTACTACACACGACAAACTCAATGAGTATATACTGTCTACTATATACTATCAGTATGATTAGGATGATGAGTGTTCCCACTGAAGTATACTTCCAAGTTTCCCAAGGAGCATTTGGAACCTACAAGGACAAAAACCTGAAGCACACTGAGGCTAAATATCTGTGTTGGTTCTCCTCCTTTGAAAGTTTGGAAAATATTTTAAGTGAGAAAGTGACCAAGTAGAATATCAACATGAGCTCATTTGATCCACAAAACTCACGTAGACACATTTCATTGCGAGTTTTCGGAGATTTTCTGAGACCCGCTATTGTGCTACTGACAAAACTTCCTGGTAACTTTAAAATAAGAGCCCTATTCACAAAATAGTTAAAAAAATTCTGGAAGACAAGAAGAGATGCTTTTATTTTGAAAAGGGGATGTTTGATTTTTAGCTTGAAGCCAGTCCCAGGACCATTTTACATTCCGCTCGCAATACATCATGGGGCGAGTATGACTAGTGTGCATACTTAAAAAATGTCCCTATATAGTATACATCCGGGTATTTCTCGCAAACTCAATCTTTTTATACTATCTAATGTGAATGCACTACATACTCATTTTGACGTCAGACTTAGTATGAGTAGTACGTTAGAATGAGTAGTATGAGTAGTACATTAGTGTGAGTAGTACATTAGTGTGAGTAGTACGTTAGTGTGAGTAGTACGTTAGCATGGGTAGTATGAGTAGTACGTTAGTGTGAATAGTACGTTCGCATGGGTAGTATGTTAGCATGGGTAGTATGTTAGCATGGGTAGTGTGAGTAGTACGTTAGTGTGAGTAATACGTTAGCATGGGTAGCATGGGTAGTATGAGTAGTACGTTAGTGTGAGTAGTACGTTAGCATGGGTAGTATGAGTAGTACGTTAGTGTGAGTAGTACGTTAGTGTGAGTAGTACGTTAGTATGAGTAGTACGTTAGTGTGAGTAGTACGTTAGTGTGAGTAGTACGTTAGCATGGGTAGTATGAGTAGTACGTTAGTGTGAGTAATACGTTAGCATGGGTAGTATGAGTAGTACGTTAGTGTGAGTAGTACGTTAGTGTGAGTAGTACGTTAGTATGAGTAGTACGTTAGTGTGAGTAGTACGTTAGTGTGAGTAGTACGTTAGCATGGGTAGTATGAGTAGTACGTTAGCATGGGTAGTACGTTAGTGTGAGTAGTACGTTAGTGTGAGTAGTACGTTAGCATGGGTAGTACGTTAGTGTGAGTAGTACGTTAGCATGGGTAGTACGTTAGTGTGAGTAGTACGTTAGTATGAGTATGTATATGACATCATCAACACAGCCCTGGTTTTATTCATCCTACAGACTGAAGGTTTCGACGGCTTCACGTTTGAGCTGTGGAGTCAGCTCGGAGGCAACAAAAGAAAGTGAGATCTTCTACTGATGCTACAAAACTTGACATATGTAAAAGAGAGACTGAGCATCTGTGGCTGATGTTGTTTCAGAGAGCTGGTCCACTTTATGAAACACGTATGCGAGACTTTGAAAGTGAAACGATTGGACTGCATTCTTGTTATTCCTCCTCCTGTGACCAGGTATAGAACACTATTTTTATTAAATTTACAGAAAGTTATGGAAGCGGATTGGGGCCAATTTTAATGTAAAAAATAATTATGGGCAAATCAAGAATAAAGTCGAAATATAATGTTGAGATTAAAGTGGAAATTTGGAAAAAGAACTCAAAATACAATAGCGTGATAAAAGTTGAAGGTTTGCTAGTGAAGTTAAAGCCAACGAGGGCCATTTCTACATATGACAACAGATCATGACCATCTACAAAATGCCTTGTATCGATGAATCGAGGAAGTTGACCGAGTCAAATTCCTCGTGTGTACAACATACACTTGGCCAATAAAGATGATTCTGATTCTGATTCTGATTCTGATTCTGATTCTGAATGTGTTCAACTATACTTTCAAATTGGGTTCAAAGACAAAGAGATTCTTTCTCTTTTATCTCATAAACATGGCGAAATAATCTCTTTAAGTATTTAAAAAGTAACTGAACCCCTGCTTTCTCCTGACCTGCCACTAGGAAGGAAATTCAAACGATGCCTTGATTATCGGCGGGGCTTCTGGAACAGTTAAGACACGTCCACTCTATACTGTAAAATCTCCAATGAACAATCTATGCTATGCTAACTAGCAACTCATTACTCAATATACCTCTCTATTCACTCTTCTCTCAGTCCAACCTACTCACCACAGATTGTAGAGCCTGCAGGTGACAGTTTTTATAAAAGGGGCGGGGCTAACAGTGCTTGTTTGTAATGCAAGATGGTTCCAAAACATTCAGTCCGTCTGTGGCAATTGAGGAGCTACGGAAACACATTAGGACCAGTTTGGATGCAGACTGATGTCGTATATGGTGAATTAGCTCTAGTCCAGTGGTTCCCAATCTTTTTTGTCCCTTTTACATTTTTGTCAAATCATGTGTACCACCTTTTCCTATCACAAGTACACTCTCCCTAATTTCCTATGCTTTTTCATTTATGGAACGGGCTCTCCTAAACCATTAACTGTGTCTTGATCATTTGGTTCCATAGGCTTAATCTTCAAATTCAAAACAATGAGTGGATTTTTTTATTTTATTTTTCAAATACAATGCAACTTTTATGCTATTACTACTTAGGTTAATGTAAAATGTAACTAATTATTGTCTCCAATTTTCAGAACTGTGATAAAATAGCATCTACGGCATAAAATAATCCGAGTTCAATAATTTACAAGAAAATGTAGTATTTTATTGAGCAATAGTCCTGTTCGTTTGTGGTTAATTTGTCTAAATAATAGCCTAAAAAAAACTAGGAACATTTCCCAATTATTTTTAAATTAATTAGTAAGTCTTTCCGAGTATCCCTGCAATGTGCTCCTGTACCCCTAGGGGTACACGTGACGTACCCCTGTTTGGAAACCGCTGCTCTAGTCAGCTTCCGTAGATTTTAATTTATTAGCAAACCTTTGACTTTCATCACAATATTGTATTTTGAGTTTATATTCAAAATTTCGACTTTATTCTCGATTTGCCCAAAGCTATTTCCTCCAATAGAATTGGCCCTAATCTGCTTCCGTAGAAACACCTGTGCTGAATATTTCTATTGATTGTTCCTGGCAGTGCGGGACAGCCGGGGATGTTCAGCAGGGAGGAGTTTGAACATTTGGCCCCAGTTGTCGACGGCTTCAGCCTCATGACGTACGACTACTCTAGTGGCCCCAGGTGCAGTTCACAGCACACTCACATTTATCTGTTTACTGACAGCTCAAGGATCGTTCACAGACGGATGTTCTTTTGAGTAATTAATGGCTTTGTTGTTTTGGTCAGGCCGGGCCCCAGCTCTCCCCTGCACTGGGTGAAGGACTGTGTCCTCCAGCTGGCCCCCAGCGCGCAGTGGAGGGAAAAGATCCTGCTGGGACTCAATCTGTACGGCCTTGACTTTTCAGGTCAGGGAACGGATCCCATCCTGGGAGGAAGGTAAGAAGGCCACGTGTTAATGTCTACAGGAGGTGAAAGTAACGGATTACAAGTACTCAAGTTAAAGTAATTGAGTTGCTTTTATGGGTAATTATACTATAATAAAGTTTATTGCCATATGTGCAAGTTAAAAAGATTCCGTCTCGTCCTTTTTACGTTTCTACATGAGATGTTTACTGTATGCAAGGGAACCGTACCAAGATTTATTACCAAAAGTAAACATGGGGGGTGAAAGTAACTAGTAACTTTTACTTTGAGTACTATTTCATTGAGCTATTTTTTTACTTGTACTTGAGGATTTTATGTATGACTTGCTTGTACTTGAGTAGAATATATCGGTACTTTTTACACCCCTGGATTAACATGTTCAACTACTACCTTCAACACATTTCACTTTTTCAACCTGTTTCAAATTTTTTCAACTTTTTCAACCTATTTGCTAATATTAAGCTATTGCTAGGTTATTGCCATTGCTAGGCGAATGCTACTGGTATGTTTTTGCTAATGCTAGAATAATGCTAATGTTTGGCTAATGCCATTGCTTGGCTAATGTTAAGTTAGTTCTAATGCTAGGTTAATGCTATTGCTCGGCTAATGCTAACATTAAGTTAATACTATGCTAATGCAAGTGTCCGTGCCCAATACTTTCATTGGCCGGATCCTTTCAACGTATGCGTGTAGACTACGTCACTTCCTTCACTCGCTATCTTTACGACAGAGCTGCTGGGACATGATATTTGAATGTAAACCGACCATACGACGTTTGTTAAATATTTTAATAAACACTTAAATATGTGACTGTTTTGTGTTTTTTTTTAAAAAATTGTTAATTAAAAACACAATACACAACATTGACAATCAAAAACCAACAGAAAATAAATCGGAATTCACTCAAAACATGAATTTCGAATTATTTTTAAACATTTCAACCTTTTAAATAGTACACAAACTAAAAATAGGCCGACCGGATGTAGACGCGATTCGCACATGCGTTGGAAGGATCCGAAACGATCAGGCCCGCGAAAGGATTGGGCACCAACAGCAAGTTAATGCTAATGCACGCTTATGCTAATGTTAGCTAATTCTAGCTAAGGCTACTGCTAGCTAATGCTGATACTAAGCTAACGCAGTGTGACGCGGGCCAGCACCTGCATTCTCACTTGCATTTTCTTCAGAAAACGCAAATATTCTAGTGGATGATGTCATAATTGCTGTGGTTTCTCTTGCAGGTACGTCGACATTTTACGAGAACACAGGCCCAAACTGCTGTGGGATGAATATTCTGCTGAGCATTACTTCACTTATAAAAGGTACTCGTTTGAATTCAGGAGTGAGTTTATGATTATGCAGGATATATATACACATATATATATATATATACATATACATATATATATATATATACATATATATATATATATATTAGCTAAAGCTGCTTCTGTTTTTCTTTTCTTTTCAGAAATAATGCAAAGAATGTGGTCTACTATCCATCACTGAAGGTAAATTATATTAGCTTTAATATTATGCTAATACTGATCAGAAAGGGTTAACCATCATGTTTTTGTCTGTGTTCCAGTCACTGCAGATGAGAATTGCCTTGGCTACTGAACTGGGAACTGGACTTTCTTTGTGGGAACTGGGACAAGGACTGGATTACTTCTATGATCTCCTGTGAGAGCCGTTCCCTCCTGAATTAGTTTTCGCCGTGAGGAGATTAGAGTTCTTTTTCTCCTCTTTGGGAGGTTTGAAATGAGCAAAAAGTTAATGTTTAACCTGTTTTAAGGTCACGGTTGTGTTTGGAGATCATGTCACATGAAGGTTTGTTTGTTTTAAAGGTATTTTAAGAAAAAAAGACAAAAAAGAAGCTTATTTCCTTAATTATTAGTAAGCGCTTCCATCAGCAGCAGAAGGTGCATGAGCATCAGTGTGTAAATTGTCTTTCTTGTTCACAAACATCTGCAGATGTTTGTGCATCAATACTTGAGCTACTGGTATGATGTTTTTTAGTGAATCACCAAGATGTTCATAATTCCCTGAATATGATTAAAAGGTGCCAACCATAAACTATCGGCTGTTTTCCAGCATCTTCCTGTGTGTATTTAAAATAAACTTTTATTTACCTCATTATAAATGTGGGACAATCAAGCTGTGAACGTGGCTACTTTGGTGTTTTCCATTTTATTTGCAGAACAGAGTGACCAAAGATAACAGAAAGAATTCCACTGACTGCATTTTCTGACTAGTTTATTGTAAGAGAAACAATAACCGTCTCAAATCTACAGCTTCTGCCCCTTTTAAGATACTGTTAAACTATTATTTTACAATTACTAATTCAAAAGTTTAAGTAAACAACTTTAGCCTTCTGTTCATTTTACTGAAATATAGATCAAACCATGTATTAACGCAGAGGTTCCCAACTTTTTTTGGGTCGTGACACCATTTTATTTCAAAAGCCCCTTTTAGGCCACTTTACAATAAAAAGAGAATAATAAAAACAGTGCAATACATTAAAAACAGGTATAATACAAAAAAAAAGCAATGTAGGCAAAATTAGGAATAATAATTTGACATTCTTGAATTACAGTAGTTTGTTATACTATGTTATGAATGCAGAAGTCAGGGTTAGTGTGCAATGTTTCAATACTGCATCTTTTTTTAATTAGATTTATATTTAAGAAAGTGAAAGTTTAGAAAACTTTTCTTTGAGATTGTGTGGTTAAAAAATAACACTTTAATAACAAAAAAAAATTATATAATTTGAGTCTTTTTTTTTTTTTTTTTTAGCAATTACTAGATATTTCAGGTGAGGTTGAAAAATGCTGATTGAACAATTATTACAAATACTTTGATGACACTGTTTCTTGAATATGTTTACCTAAAAAATAAGTTTATTTCAAAAATAAAACCCCATCAGACAGTCAAGTATTCATATCACAAGGCTCATTTATGCAGAGTTTTTATTATGAAATGCATGTATGTTTTTACATCACATTACATTATATAATACTGGTAAAAGACATGCTGTAAAACAAAACACAACTGTATTATTTATTTTAAAGTACGGTGTATATATAAGTGAGAAAATGATTGTTTTGGTCTCAGGAATTGTTGGCAGGGGTGTTTTTGTGCACGTTTTAGTGATATACACTAGTGACGATTTTTGCAATATATCGAAAACTTAATTATCATATAAATGTGTTTCTAAACATTTGTTATATTTCATATCAAAATGTCGACAATAATGAGACAAATCTTCAATAAAACATTTTGAGTCACTTTGAAAAGTATTTTGGCATCAGACAAGTGACAAATTAACAGTCAAAAACATTTTGACTTTTCAATTAATTTTGCGCAAAATTATTTACAACATCATTAATATACACGGAAGAGTATTATTTAAGGTCTTAAAATCGTTCCAGTTCATTCCAAATTTTGGTTAATTTGTGTTTTTGTTGGAAAAATAGGGGGTAATGTTAGTTAGGGAACTATATTCACACAATTAATTAATTATTTTATGAGCTTGAGGAATGGACTGGGATGATTTTAAGACCTTAAACAACATTCTGACGTATATTGACGATGTTAAGAACAATATTGTGCAAAATTACTCAAGTTAAAATATTTTTGACTGTCATTTTGTCAATTTTTATCATTTGATGGCAAATTTTGAAGTAAATTTATTTGGCAATTAAGTGTTGTCGATAAATTGCAAACATCTTCCACAGAATATATCAGTAAAATGCTCCTCATAAACACCCCTGGAACCAATTTCTGATACCATGACAATCATGTTCTTACTTCTTATATATCATACTTAAAAAAAAAACAGTTGTGTTTTGTTCCACCATGGGGAGGGAGGGGCATCCCCCAAATAAGGCCCTTTTTGAGATAAGGCCATTAACCTATTACTACTTTCAAACCAAGACACTCACCTAAAGCCTGGAGTGATTTGACTTGTTTGATAAATGAAGACATCAGTCGTGGTTAACACTGTTACACATTGTACAGTGCTTTTTGTTACTTATTGTTACAAAGCAGAATTAGATTATTCACTGCCAGAGACGTGGACTGCATGTTCTGTCCTGTGATGACGTGTCTGTCGACAACAACGTGTACGGCGTCTTCTTGGCTCGCTGGAAAAGAACAACAATAATGAGTACATCTTTGTTTCCTAAAGTCTTTAAATGTATAAACTTGCACCGTTTCCATTTCTAATCAATCTGAAGCTGAATGAAAAGCCTGTTGAGAGAGGATATACTCTGGAGATTATTAGATGAAGTGATTTCCTCCTCTGAAAAGTAAAATATTGTTTTCATGACATCGGAATTTAAACCCCACCCCTGAGTGTTTACGTTAGATCAATGTCTATTTAAGTTTTAGTTAATCAAGTCAAATCACACATTATTTACAGCCTTATTGTGCTCCTTACTGTCACCAACTGACAGGGAGGGTATTTATTTATTTCAGTTCCTTTCCTCTTTAAACTCTGACAGCAGCCATTTTAGGTGTAGATTTGCCCGAGTCCTCCTAGGAATGCCCTCACCTCCTAGGAACGCCCCCACTCCTGACCTTTCGTCACCGCCCACTGCCCCACAGCAGAGTGCCCCTCCAAAATTACGTATATTTATTTATTTATTTATGACAAGAAGGTTGAATATTACCAAGCAGACACATCTTGTAAGAGCCTCTGAACTCTCTCAGGTTCGTCTTTAAAGTCACTTTCCAGGTCAGACGCAGGATCGTGTTCGTACGGATGCACAATATCCTGCGTGGCCATCGTTCACAAATTGATAAAGTGTTGCTCCTTTCCAACAGTCAAATTAAAATGCACCGAACATCGATAGTAGTTTCAATGCGTGTGAAGGAGATGCAGTAGTGTTGTGATGACGCAACAGACGGCGTGCTGAAGGGGCGTGTTGGAACGGGTAGGAGCTTCTTAAAGAGACAGAGGACTATTTTGAGGCGTTTGATACAGCCATGATGTGAGAGCAAATTTATTCAAGGCAGTTATTTTAATTTACTGCGTTTACAGACCAACATAAGGTTGTAGTGTGCTATAGAATGCTACTATGTGATTTAAAAAAGAACAATCCCCCACCCAAACAAATACATTTGAGTTGCCTTTTTTCAAATGCAAAAAATAAAATCATAGAAACACATGAACATTTAACATTTAACAAAGAACACAAACATATTTCTACTGCTACACATAACGCTCTAAAATAAATGGTGACGTTTTCTTTTTTAAATTAAATAGTGTGTCACTCATTTTTTATTTATCAACTTTATTCGGACAAATTTACCCCTCAGACAAACAGACATCTTTGATTTGCTTCTAATCTTGCTTTTGTTAAAATAAACATAGAGCACATTAACCTCTTTAGGCTGTATTTGCTGGTCTGTAGTGTAAAGTATTTTTGAACGTCTTCTGGAAGAACATTTATTTTTGATTTGAACATTATCTGTGTTACTTTACGATAAATATCTTTAAATTTCATCACGTTTTATTTAACAAATAATGGACGTGTGTGTCAGTCTCATAAATCATTCCCAAAGTAGAAACATTGATCCCAAAAGGAGGAAAATGTTAAAATCCTCAGACATGGATTTAATAAAGTCTGTGCTTTAAAGCTGAAACAATAAAAAATGTAACAGATTCGTTTAATATGCATCAATTTACATAAAAAAGCAGGAAATGCCTCGGGCGTTTTTCCATAAATCATCTAAAACATAAGTACCTGTACACAATAAGACCGAGGAACACATCCAGGGTGTGTCCCATCAGGGTTTAAATTGGTTTCTAAAAAAAGCTTTAATGTAATTTTGGAATAATTAGATTAATATATAGATTTTTCTTCAACTCCAACTTTAACAGATGTAAAAAAAAAGTGGAAAAACTATCTTAAGTGTGTGACTCACCTGTGTATGATCCACCACTGTCTTTGACAAAGTCCTCCACGATCAACGGCAGGTTGGCAAAGTCTGGCCGACGCACCAATTCAAACACTGATGGCTTTAAAACAAAGACACAATAATGCAGCTACTGGGTAAAAAAAAAAAATATATAAAAAAAAAAAAAAGAAGTTGAAGTTTGAAAGCAAACGAACCCCTGTGAGGCTGTAGCCACTGAAAATCCACTTCTGTCCCTCCGTAGCACAGCAAAGAGCGGAAACGCCCTGTCCTACTGCACACACGGGCTCTGAAACCAGTGAAGAAACCAGTGTGTGACAGGTTTGATACGAGTCAGGATTCTTTTTACTTCTACCTCATCAGATTGTTTCAACTACTTCAGACATATCTATAGATATAATATACATTATACATTTCAAACCATGTTTATGTTTGTATGAACGGTTTTTTTTTTTTTATCATGAGAACCTCTAATTTTTCCAGCAGGAAAAACTCTAAATATGCAATATTTCCATAAATGAATGAAGGCCAAAGTGAAATATTTTATTACAGCCTTGATCGTGTCACTAATTGATAGCAGAATTAATTTCAATGCATCAGTATTTTTGGCACAAGGACAGTTTTAAAGAAAAATTTACCTTATATATTTTGCAAGATTAGAAATCCAGGCCTTCACTGAAATTTCCCTCAAATTTTATGCAATGGTCTCTGGTTGGGAGGGGGTCATTACACCTAAAACATATTTTTACCTTATTTTCAAGGTCGAGGCTTTGATCTATTAGGTATTAATTGAAAAAAACATTATGATATGTTATGATTACAGTATATGAAAAATATGTGGTTACAATGAGAGTCAGTGGGGCAAATTTGGTCACAAGGTTACAAGGTGTCAGTATGATGCATAATATATCTCCTTTTCTAAACACTTCCAATACACAGGACTTTGGAATTAAGCAAATAAACATAAAAAAACAATAGTGACAAAATTTCATACAACTAGCCTTAAAAATGACCAGAATATTGAGAGGCAAACAAATAAAAACACCCAAAATGTCACTTTTGGTCACAAAGATGATTTTTTACAATTACGATTAAAATTACGATTATTGTTTTCACCCTGAAAGTCAATTGTGTTCTCAATTACTAAAGTTCAGGTACAATTAATCACAAATACTGAGCCTTTAATAAATAACCCTTGTGTTAGCATCTCTAATGATAATGGGTCAGTTTTGACCAATGTTTTAAATCAGCTGTGAAATAAACTGAAATATATTATTTATCGTCTAATTTATTTCTCATCTAGTGGTTACCTGAGCCTTTTTTCTGTCTGTATACCCCTCGATTTAAATTTGTCTTTAAATGGCAAAATGATCCTTAAGTTTCACTGACAGGTAAACTTGGTATGAAACATATTTGAATAATTATTAACTGCATATGTGTAAGAAATAGAAGTGTAACATGGTTCCACAGGTTTGCGTTTAATTAAATTGTAAATGACAGTTTTTTAGAGAATGTTCATACTAATTTACAATTACAATGTCAAATATATGAACTCAATTATGATTAAAACAGCAACAAATTTTTCCAAATGCAAATATAACAAATATAATGACGTCATAATTGCAATTACTTATCAATTAAGCAATTACAATTATAATTGACCCCAACCGTGACTCACTCTGCTGAGAGATGAAGTGTGTGAGGATGCGATGGAGGGAGCCACTGTGAGCCAGGTCCGAGGGGGCGCCCGGACAGTCTGGGATGAGCAGCGCCTGGTACCGAGCACCTGTAAACCACCCATCATTTGAATATTAACGGAGCAGAGTGCAGAGTGCGGAGCAGAATTCACTGTACCATCTATGGACTCAAGCTTGGCTGGTGTAGCGTAAGTTTTCATGTTGAAGTCCTGAACCCATCTGGATGTACCATCGTCTACGTCAGCAAAGTCTAGTGGTTTCCCCTGAAATGTAAAGACATATAAAGGGTGGAGAATATAGACTATTTACTGTTTGATCAGGCAAATACAATTTTTTCTCCTATTTTTACAAAACAAAAACTATCCAAACATGTTAAAGGGATCCTCCACTGTTTTTACAGGTTTGACCTAAAATCTTCCGTAATGTCCTTATTAATAGATCTATGGCATTATTTTGCACCATATTCATGTTATTAACTTTTTAAAAATGTGTTCCTCCATCTGGAAATCACGTGATGGATGATGTCACACGGCTCCACTGCCTGTAAACATCCCATTGTTTTCTATTGAAGTGAAGCATTCAGCCTGATTTTTGGATCATTTAGCTTTATTTGAGCTTTTTGTCTTCAAATTTAATTCATTTTTTTTCTCCCTGAAGCTCTAATAACTTTCTTGAGGTTCTTACTCGTGTAATAAAAAATCTACAGGGGTGAACAGGACAAAATTAGGTTAAGGAATCCATAAATTAGAGATGTTCTAGTGTCAATTATGGAATTAGATCACACTCCAGGACACACATTTTGCCACGATATTTAAATCACGACCCACTTTTTTTTTTTTTTAAGAATTCAACCAACTAAATTTAGTTTTTCAAAAAACAGCTGTTGAAAACACACACGTAATCTTTTTCAAACATAAATCTATATATTTTCTTGTACAACATGCATTTCACAGCATACATGTCAAGAGAAAAGTGTCTTTCAAAATAAAAGACAAGTCCAATATGAGAGACATTAAGTATTTATTCATTTTTGACCAGTTGTCCGCGAACCACTTTTGGGTCCCGACCCACCAGTTGAGAATCGCTGCTTTAGAGCATCTAATTCGGCCAGCAGGACAAAGTAAAAATGACAGAAAAAAACATGAATCAATGTGTAAATTACAAAATAATTCAGTTGTAGATATCTAAGCCCCTCCAAATACACATGGACACATTTACAAATGTCCCATGCTTATATCACATGATGGCAGTCATTATTTAATCTCAAATTAATGAAAAAACTACATTTTCTCAAAATCCTGCAAATTTACTCAAATTGTTCTACTAAAGTGAATAACAATTGTTCATAATAGTAAGGAAATGTGAACCTAAGTTTAAGGTCACTTAATGTTTGAATATTGTCAGTCTCTTATATAGAGGGTTTTCATCAGTGTCACCTTCTGGGCAGTAACCCGGATGCGCGGCCATGTTGGAGGTAAGCGGTTGTTGACACTACATGTTGGAGGCTCAGGGAAGGTGTACTCTGTGATGGATAAATCACAGAAAAGCTCATCAAAATGCGTTATTAATGCAAAGGCATACAGGAAAGGGCACGTTATTTGGAAAAAATATGGTTTATTGGTGGTGCAGATCCATACAACTCGGCTTCCTCGTCTTGGATCAATGACGACCCGGAGAGTTTTCTGTCTATTATGTATCCTGATATCAACTACCTAGAGTTCAACAAGCCCATATACAGCAGAAGACCTCAAATCTAGACGTTTGGAGGTCGGTTGCGGCTGCAGAGGCTCCCGTTAGCAACAGATATACTGTATATCAGCAGATAACTTAGTCAGTTCTAATAATTTTCGAAGTGAACCTGCAGCGTAGTTACTGTAAAATAGTATAAGACCACTAGGAAATTTTAGATTCAGGCAAATCAAACAGTTATAGTCCGTTAGATGCGACTACTCTGGATCTCAATCCTCAGACTGCGACGCCGGCTACATCCAGCGACCTGTGGAGCAGCGGAGCGTCGTACCAGCAGTGTCTGCCAGCGGTGTGATCAGAAGCAAGAGCGGGGCTAGCAATCAAGCTAAAAGCGAATCCTTCCATCCTGTGTTTTAATGTCCGTTCCCTGGAGAACACACTGGACTACCTGAAGCTGGATTTAAATGTAAGACGGGAGATGAGGGCGGCGGTGTTTGCATATACACCAATAACAACTGGTTCAACAACAGTGAGCTAGTCTCATGTCACTGCTCTCCTGATGTAGAACTACTGACTATAAAATACAGACATTGTTCTTCCCTGATCTGTTATAACTTTTGGCAGTCTATAAAACTCCATGTTTTTCACGTTCTTACCGATTAGTACAGCCAAAAACACGGCAATACTTCACCATTTCCTCTCAAAATTCAGGTTTTGCTCGTTTGTGTGCCTCGGTAAATCGGCTGCTTACCTCCAAAATGGCGACTTCCGGGTTGATGACGTGCTGTGAAAACCCTCTATGAGATTTAGGGTCTTTGCTGTGTATGGGCTTGGTGAAATCCAGGTAGTTGACAATATCAGGATACAAAATAGATCTCTGGGTCTACATTGATCCAAGACGAGGGAGCCGACTCGTATGAATCTGCACCACCAATAAACCATATTTTTCCAAATATTGTCCCCTTTCCTGCGGACCAATTCCTTCCTGTGTGCCTCTGCCACTAAAATGTATTTTGAGGAGCTTTTCTGTGATTTACCCATCACAGAGTACACCTCTGTGAGCCTCCAACATGTAGGTCAACATCCGCTTACCTCCAACATGGCCGCGCATCCGGGTTATTGCCCAGAAAGTGACGTCGGTGAAAACTTGCCATACTTTATATGAAATTCATAACTCGAAGTGCAAACTAGGGCACAATAATGTTGAAATTATTCGTTTTCCTGCATAAATTTTGCGGCCCACTTGAGAACAAACTGGTCTGTATTTGGCGTCTGAACTAAAATGAGTTTGACACCCCAGGGTAACAAGGTGAGGACGGCGTATTTTCAAAATAAAGGTCCCAGAGCTCACCCCAGGTGTGGCTGTCTGCAGGTTGAAGACTGAGCTGCTCAGACTGAAGCACTGAAGGAACGACTGAGCTGAGACTCCTGAGAAACAAAGACGGTAATAAAGTATATCTGTAACATTAGCCACACCATCAAACAAACCAGTTACTGGTAACAAACCAGTCAGATGTGGTAGTGACGGCGGAAGTCACGTGCTCACCTTGCGGTGTGGCGCTGCCCACGATCAGACACGTGGGTTTGGAGGACATTTCACTGATATTTGATTAAATAAAAACGGAAAAGTCAAAGCAAGACATGAATGAACCACGCAAGGAGGAAGTTCCGTCAGCAGACAACAACATCCGCATTGGCGTTTTTCAAAATAAAAGTTCAACACGTTACAGATAAAACGTGATCACTAACACAGACCTCATTTATTTACAGTACAGCACAGTGATGGGAATCAAAATTTATTACAGCTTATTTTACGATATATATATACACAGTACAGCCAATGGATACATAAAATTTAATTAAATATATCCACAACATTTATTTATTTAACATATATAACATTATTATATGTCCAGCTTCAGAGTATCCAATTAAATTTAAGAGGACAACAGCTCGATTTTAAAGTGCACAGCTGAGTATGCCCCATCCCCCAACCCTGGTAAATAAAGTTAAAATAGAACTGGGAATTTGGAGAGTAACAGGGGAAAAATACATTTTAAAGCAAAAAATAAAAAAATAAAATTAGCAACAAATTAATTTTGAACTTTTAATGAGATGACGGGAATATCTTTTGATATCACCATGGTAGGAATGGCCAATTATAAGGGAATACATTTCTCTTTAGCAGTAGATACAAGTAAGTCATTTTCTTTATAGTCCATAAAGATGTACAGTATGTGTGCTTCACCTGTGTCTTTAATGTAACTGAATATATGTGCCAATAATTAAATTTCTGTGCGAAACAAGGATATACAACTGCATAATTTAATCATTTGTACATAAAACATTCCCTTTCCTATATGTCATCCATTATTTTTAATATCAAATGAAAGACGGGATGTCTTCAAAAAACTATACCGGGAAAAACAAGTGCCGCCCAGCAGCAAGTGTAAAGCAATTATTGCACAACATGTTGCAAAGCATTGTGAGCAAAAAGCTAATGAACAGAATAATTAGGTTTCATGTGTTGGAGCCAGGGTTCAGTAGGGATCTTCTTTTAAATTGTGATAAAGGCAGCAAGTGAACATCATCCCCACCAGCTGAAAGAGAAGAAGAATGAGGACTTTCTGGATTTGTTTTTCTCACTGCATACAGAAGATAAAACCTTTGTTCACATGTCATTTGTTTTCCTCATGTGTGAGTGCTTCACCTGTAGAAATGCAATCCCGATGCCAACTGCACTCAGAATATAAAACTGACTCAGGATGAACTCTTCCAACTTCATGATGCAGCCTCCCTGGGATGACATAGAAGATAATAAAACTGTTGCTGTTATTAAAGCCGGGGGCCACATGCAGCCCTGGATTTATTTTGTGTGGCCCTCAAAGTAAATGCACACACTGATGGACAAATACAAAATGTGACAATAAAAAAAATGCACAAAATGACTCCAAAAACACAAAAAATGACAAAAAAAAAAACAGTAATGTAACTCCAAAATCACACAAAATGACTGAAATAACACACACACCAAAAAAAAAGAAAAATACACAAAAAGACTAAAAAAAAAAACATACATTACAGAAAAATACACAAAATAATTGCGAAAAACACAGAAAACAAGAACAAGAATATACCAAAATGAAAGGAAAAATGCAAAACAATCATAAAACAGGCAAAACCCTTGGTTCTTTCTTGTATCAATGCTCAGACTGGTCATTATTCTAAATGCTGACATGAACTTTTGAAAATGTATTTTTTAATCTTAACAAACAACAACAACAGGACTAAGCAAGCAGGACAATATAAATGGTTTGTATCTATGCTGCAAATAGTGAGACATATTGTTTGTTGGCAAAAAAAGAGAAAAAAATAGGAAACCAAAATGTTTGATTATGGTTGAACAGAGGGGATACAGGAGTGAAAATCAACCTGTACAAAAAGGAAATTACATAGAGGAAAATGTACATACAGTATACAAAAGACAAGTAAATGAATATAACAGTGCCAATTTCTATACATCAATACACATTTCAGTTTAAATACTCACCCATAACAAGTATATATATATATATATATATATGTATATATAACCCTAACTGTTTTTCTCTACTGCATATGAATGAGAGAGAGAGATTTTTGGTTTGTTGATGATTTTAAATGTTTCTGCAGCTGATTTTAATGTTCTTATTGATTTTGAAGCTGTTGAATGTTTTCTGTTGCACTATGCACTATACAAATACACTTGCCTTGCCTTACCTCAAAGTAAATGCACAAAATGATGGAAACACAAAATTACTGAAATAACACACAAAAACATAATGAAAAAAGAAAAAAAGGACAAAAAAAAAATAGATTGCAGAAAAATACACAAAATGATGCCAAAAAACACAGAAAACAAGAACAAAAATATACAAAAATTAAAGAAAAAATGCAAAAGGACCATAAATACACACAAAACCATTTGTTCTAAATGCTGTCATGAATGTTGATAATGTGGCCCTCTGATCAGACCATGACCGTTTTGTGGCCCCTGCTGTGACAAAAGTGGCACATCTCTTTCCTTTTCTTACCTCCAACCTGTAGATGTTGGAGGGATGATCGCTGCGGCCGCAGAGCTCACTGGGAGTTTTGCAGCAACTATCGGGAACAAGAAGCTGGTTTTTCGGGGTCTTGATCCAAAGGTTGTTCTTCCAGTCGGAGAAATTCTGACTCCCACAACATTTAAACTGAGGAGGAGGAGGAGGTGTGTGAGGAAGAGTTATTTGTTTTTTAATGATGTTTGTGCAGTTTAAAGATTTTAGCATGGAAATATTGGCCATTAAAAGACTTATTAGTGACAACACAGATGTCCACCTCCTGCTGGAGTCTGTCCACAGCATCTGTGATGCTCTCCTCTCCTGGTTGACGGTATTTCTGCTGCATGGTTATCTTCAGGTTCTGCTGGAGCTCTTCATCCAGCTGCAAAAGCAGAAGAAGAAGAAGAAGAAGAAGAAGAAGAAGAAGAAGAAGAAGAAGAAGAAGAAGAAGAAGAAGAAGAAGAAGAAGAAGAAGAAATTCTCATGCGTATGTTACATCCAAATCTCCTCCCATTAATAAAAATAGCCCCGCTCAGGTTTCTGTCCTCCACTGTAACATTCCAGTCTACCTGAGCAACATAACTGGATATACACAAGTGCAAATTCTATGACCTCATCAACATTCTTCAAGCAAATCGGCACAGAAATAGCTTTGGAGCTTGGCTAGTGAGGTGGTAGGGGTTAATAAAGCTAAAGCTAAAAAAAAGGATAGATTCAAACATGCAGTAGATTACCTGGAAGCAGATCGGGGGGAAACACTAGAGCCAGAGAAGAGAAAAGAAACAGATATTTAAAAAAAGAACAGAAAAGATGATCCATATGATTTTGTTTAAAAAATCCTTGAAAAAAGATAATAACTGCAAGTCAACAATGTGACGTCTACAGTACATAGGAATAATTTGTAGGAGAGCTCCTCATCTGATCAAACTTCATCTGTACTCAATTAAAAATTATTTTAAAAACCAATTCTATTTTTTGCTGTTTTTTTTTTGCTTGTCTTTTGATGTTAGAGTCAGGGTTGGGGCCAATTATAATTGCAATCGTGTAATTGATAATTAGTTACAATTATGGCATAATTATAATTGTAAATGACATGGAAATTCTATAAAAACTGATCATTTATAATTGAACACAAAACTGGGGAACCATGCAACAGTCCTATGTACAGTTCTACACGTATGCAATTATTAAAATATGTTTCATGTCAAGCTTTTCCACATTTTACCATTTAAAAAAAATTTAAATCAATGGGAATAGTGACACAAAAAAGGTTCAGATGTCCACGCCAAAAATATTAAAACCTATATTTGTATTGATTAGGAAGCCTAACAATGTAACCAATAGATAGGAAAGTTAGAAATTAGATGATAGATATTTGTTTTTAGTGTATTTTACAGCTGATTTAGGACCTGTTATCATTAGAGATGCTAACAGAAAGCTAACACAAGAGGAAGGTTAACTTTTATTAGGTTATTTATTTCAGGCTCAGTAATTGTGATTAATTGTAACTGAAATTTAGTAATTAACATAATTGTATTTGACTTTCTGAGAATAAAAAAAGAATTGTAATTTGAGGGTTTTTTGGGTTTTCCCTGGCATACTTCTAAAGTATATTAATTTCTGTTAATGTCTGTCCACTGTTGATATTATTACATTTCGTTGTATTTTAAACTCTGCCAAAAAACAAAAAAAGAAAAAATGATTTGTTATTATGACCAATTTTGCCAAAGCACACACGCTGATAGTTCACGTCCTCACCTCCTGGTAGGTGATGTAGGCCAGGACGCCTGCGATGATCTCCAGGAGGAAAATACAGAGCAACAGGACTAAATACTGCAGAGGAAGAGACATGAAGTCAGTGAACCAGAAAAGCCCTAAATCTGCCCTTAGGTAATCATAATCTACTCCTAAACTAGTCTTTAACTAGTCCTAAACTAGTCCAACAACGAGTCCTAAAATAGTCCTAACATAGCCTCAAACTATTCCTGAACTAGTCCCGAACGTGTCCTCAAGTGATCACATACTAGTCCTAAACTGGTCTTTAACTAGTCCTAAACCAGTTGTAAAAAAGTTCTCAACTAGTCTTTAATTAGTCCTAGAACTAGTCTTAAAGTAGTCCTAACATAATCCCAAACTATTCCTGAACTAATCAGTCCTTAACTTTTCACATACTAGTCCTAAACTAGTCTTTATCTAGTTCTAAACCAGTTCTAAAACTAGTCCTAAACTAGTCTTTAACTAGTCCTAAAGTAGTCTTTAACTAATCCTAAACCACTTCTAAAACTAGTCCTAATACTAGTCCTAAACTAGTCTTTAACTAGTCCTAAACCAGTTTTAAAACTAGTCCTAAACTAGTCTTTAACTAGTCCTAAACCAGTTTTAAAACTAGTCCTAAACTGGTCTTTAACTAGTCCTAAACCAGTTGTAAAAAAGTTCTCAACTAGTCTTTAGTTAGTCCTAGAACTAGTCTTAAAGTAGTCCTAACATAGCCCCAAACTATTCCTGAACTAATCAGTCCTTAACCTATCACATACTAGTCCTAAACTAGTCTTTATCTAGTTCTAAAACTAGTCCTAAACTAGTCTTTAACTAGTCCTAAAGTAGTCTTTAACTAATCCTAAACCACTTCTAAAACTAGTCCTAATACTAGTCCTAAACTAGTCTTTAACTAGTCCTAAACCAGTTGTAAAAAAGTTCTCAACTAGTCTTTAGTTAGTCCTAGAACTAGTCTTTAGTTAGTCCTAGAACTAGTCTTAAAGTAGTCCTAACATAGCCCCAAACTATTCCTGAACTAATCAGTCCTTAACTTATCACATACTAGTCCTAAACTAGTCTTTATCTAGTCCTAAACCAGTTCTAAAACTAGTCATGAAATTAGATCTAGAACTAGTCTTAAAGTGGTCGTAACCTAGCCCCAAACTATTCCTAAAGTAATCCTGAACAAGAAAAAAAAAGCCATGCTCCGCTCTACTGATTTAAAATAATGTGTGTGCGTGTGTGTGTGTGTGTGTGTGTGTGTGTGTGTGTGTGTGTGTGTGTGTGTGTGTGTGTGTGTGTGTGTGTGTGTGTGTGTGTGTGTGTGTGTGTGTGTGTGTGTGTGTGTTTAAAAGGGGACAGGCATGTCCACCATAATGAGACAGAAGGTCTGCAGAGGTTACATTTCAACGTTCAGTGATGTGCATAACAAAGTCTTTTCTGTGTAGACGGAATCATGGAGAAGTAGGGAATCATTAATTAATGGATGATGGATGAATATTTCACTAACACTGACAAATACTGTACGTTTGTTCTTCCTGCCTCAGAAACTGAGTTACCATGGTAACAGACTCAGGAATAACATTTCCATATGAAGATTTCTCAGCTGAAACAGTTTTAAAGCTTGATTAAATTGAGTTAAAGGCAGAGTTTAGTGCTGATTTACCACAATTAAAAGACTCTTGATCTCCTTCAGGGTGGCACAGCATCCTATGATCCCCGTGATTATCACCGTTGCTCCGGCTGCTATCAGCAGGTAAGCTGAGGTTGAGTAGAGGCTGGAGTTCAATAAGCTGATATAGTCACTCTTTTCCACCAGAGTCCACACCCCCACAGCCAGCACAGCCCCTCCTGCCAGCTGACAGAGAGCAGTTAGAAACTCAGGTGACACAATACCAACTTTTAGAAATACCATGACAAAATCACAGTCTCAGTCATACATATGAAATATGAACAGTCTTGAATTACAACATTATTGCTGCATCTATATGACAGTGGTCTTTAAAAAAAAACAATCTTGTTTGTATATATAAGAAAAGTTTATATATATATGAAAGACTTAATATATATATGAAAGTGTATTTATATATATATACTGTATATATATGAAAGACTTAATATATATATGAAAAACCTGGAAATAAGATCTTTTTATCAAACGCAGCAGACTAAACTGTTTTTCATATATATATATAAAGTCTTTCATATACAGTGTATATAAAAAAAAGTGTATATAAGTGTAAATAAATACACTTTCATATATATTAAGTCTTTCATATATATATAAATAAACTTTTATATATATATATTCAAAGGTTTCTTATATATATTCAACTTTCATATATATATTTAATTTCCTGAACGGCTTGCCATATATATATATATATATAAAATTAGATCTAAATGATAATTGTGGTCCATATGAACAACTATAGAATTAGCTTCAAGGCGTGGTAACTTACCCAGAAAAGAACATTGAAGATAAGAAGCAAACACTTCAGACAAATCATCCCACACGTGTGAGATTTTCCCCCTTGAGCTTCCATCCTATAGGAAAAGTACAAAAGCACACATCATTTTTTTCTTCTGGCATGTGATATGATAACTTATAGCAGTGTTTCTCAATATTTTTTAGGCTAAAATAAAATAAAGTACAACATTTTTCTTAGAAAACTATTTAAAAACAACTATATATAATAATGATGGAATTAATGAGTGATAACACATCATATTTGGTAAATAAGTGAAAATAAAAAGTATTTAAAGCACTGGTTCCCAACCTTTTTTTGGATCGTGACCCCATTTTGATATCAAGAATTTCTGGCGACTCCAAAGACATTTTTTTCTCAAATAAGTTTTTGATTATGTTTGAGCTTGGATATCTATTTGACTGCATTTTAGTTGAACTAGACTGATGTTTCACAAAGTGAAAGTATAGAAATACATTTGTTTAAGATTGTTTTATTTTGTTTCATTTAAAAAAAAAAAAATAGTAATTTAAAGTTTTAAGAATATTTAAATTTTTCAAAAATTTCCGGCGACCCCACATAGGGTCCCGACATCAAGGTTGAAAAACAGATTTAGTGGCTCCTGAATAGATTTATTTATATAGTTTTTATCATTTCCAGTCATCTCACGCCTGTGGTGGGACCAAGACTGCAGCTTAAATTCCTCTTGAAAGCAGAATAAAAGTTAATTCCTAATGCTAATTTAATTCTGAATTAAGCTTAATTCCGAATTAAACTTAATTCCCAATTAAACTTATTCCGTTTTTTAATTCCGAATTAAATAATTCCTCTTTCTTGTAAACAGTTTACAACGCTTAAAGCCGCTTTAAGTTAATTCCGGTCGTTTTGCGCATGCGCGACTTGCGGCAATGACACCTTTGGTGACGACATAATCCAACATGGCCGCCCAGAGAAGAGCCAACATAATAGAAAGACATGGATATATTGAAAAAAGGGGATGAACGGAGGCATAAACGTGTGGAAATTAACACGGACACATGACTTATTAAACACACGGAGATCAGCAAACGGAGCTGGATTCACCGGATGGGTGATACTAAAACCCGGAGATGGAGGAAATGTGTCCCCTCACTGCTGCACAGGCTGTAATATCACCAAGTTTATTATTGTAACGGGTGTTCGAGCTACTATATTTACCAGGGAGCAACTATTTATTCCTGGTTATTGTTTTCTGGAGTTTTACTGGGCTTTATTACTTTTACTTTACTATCTCTTCCGCTACGTGAACCAAAATGTGTTACTTTATTTGTTAATTTTCCACTCTCTCTCTTTCTCTCTAGTGCCCCTGTAGTGTCATCGCGTACCCCTAGAGGTACACGTACCCCCATTTGAGAAACACTGACTTATGGGATGTTTTTCTTCAACCAAAGCAGTTTGCACCTCCTTCCGTGGAATTATGGAATTCAAAATTATGAGAAGCGCACAAAGAGTGAATGTGATGAAGGGTTAGATAAATAGTCAGTGTGCTTTAGTTTCACCTGTGGTTCAAACAGCTGCAGTAAACACGAGCTCTGTCTCATGTCACACAGCACAGTATAACCTAGTGTGAGCTCTACCTTTCACACCATCAACAGAAACAGGAACTAGTTTCTAGTTGTAAACCAGCAGCTGTTCTTGGAAATTAAAACACACTGTCATTTACTGAGGTGTAAAGACCAGTACTGATATATCCTACCCAAGTAGAAGTACTGCTACAAGTACAAGTAAGTTTATTATTTACATAAACTACTGAAGTGTAAGTAAAAAAGTAGCTCAAATAAATAGTTAAACTTGAAAAGGAGGAGACCAGCTCTAACACAATTGGAACTTAATTTATTTTCCACAAAGGCATCTGTATAAAATACAAAGTTTGTCAAAATATACAATAAAAAATAAAAATAAATAATAATAATAATAATAATTCTTTCAATTAAAAATAAAAATACATTTCAGGCTCTAAGTAAAGATATATTTATACTCTAAAACTGAGAAAATAATTAACATTCAATGCTGTTTTGGTGCCGTGCATTACGTTTAATCTGATTGCTATGCTGTGATACATTTGATTGTTGTCTGGTCATTTCATTTTTTGTAATTTCACAATGTCCGTTGATCATTTTAAAACAAAAAATAACAATTTATTGAGTAACTGTTGGGTGTAGAAATGTAATGAATGACTTTTACTACTTTTAAAACATAAAGTACAAGTCAAATGACTGATTTAGAAATATACTAAAAAAAAAAGTACAAGTACCCATAAAGGCAACTCAATTACAGTAACGTGAGTACTTGTACACACACAGGCCGTCTCCCATCTCTGTGGATGAATCTCATACACTTCAACACATACTGAATCTTCACTCTCAGCTGTGCACCCTAACCTGATTTGAACTTTCTTCTTCTCTATTTTTAGACGTGTGGTGGTGGGACAGGATATAACACGTAATTAATTAAAGAACATTTTTCCAACTGAACGTTGAAAATGTGAGCTCACACCAGCAGCCTAATAAAGCACAAACACTGACATCATGAGTTATTTTTAACTGCCAGCGTAAAACAGCTCTTGTTTTAAGATTATAAAACACCTTCTTACCTGACTCCAGTCCGTGGACCCACTGAAGGACGTGGATTTTAGGGGTAACGTCTCACCAAACCCCAGTGGACGTTAGTCTGTCACTGAAGGTGAACCACAGCAGTAGAAGGTCTGGGTTGACAGGCAGACCCTTGGTCCTCTTTTGGCTCAACAGGATCCTAACCCCCCCCCCCAACCCTAGCCCACCCCCTCCTGTGCTGTACAGTCCCAGTCTGCCCTCCACTGGTTTCTCACCCAGTCTAGTTCAGTTTCACTTGCACCAAAAATTAAGAAAAGAAAAACAAAAACTCTGAAAAAATACTTTCCCAAGAAAAGTTTACTGGGCACATAATTAAAATACATATAAAAATACTCTGCAATATACAAGCTCCCACCAGCATTTGTGTCTTGAATCACATGGGGAGAAGAACTTTAAACTCTGGTTGGAATTACGTGCAACAACTTCTTGGAGGAATGTTTTCAGAAAGAAGAAGTGCATCTTTACATTGCTGGTCGTCCTGAGAAATCAACAGTCTATGAAGAGAAAAGATTGAATTAAATACATGTTAGTTATATTGCCTACACCCACACTGGATAATAACTTTAGTTTTTTATTACTGTGCATGGTAAATAGTAAATGGACTTGATTTATATAACGCTTTATTCCCACACTGAAGTAGTTCCAAAGCGCTTTACATATCAGCTCATTAACCCATTCACACACCAATGGGATCCAAACCCCAACCTCTCAATCAGAAGACGACCCCTCAAGCACAGATTGGATGGAGATCTGAGGAACTATCCCATAATCCAGACATGGGCAACTGGCGGCCATGGGGCCACATGTGGCCATGTCGGTCTAATTCCGTTTGGCCCCTAAAACATATCCCCCAAAATTATATTTCAAGAAGTTGGAAAGAATATAAAGTTCAACATAATACACAAAATAACTCCCAAAACACACAAATCGACAGCAAAATACAGAAAGTACACAAAACACACAAAAATTTGAAAAATACACAAAATGACTCAACAAACACAGACACAACAACCACTTAAACAAACAAAATGACAATGAAAACATAAAAAAACACACTACAGAATAGCTCCAAAGACACACAAACGGTGTGCACAAAATGACAGGAAAACTCAGAAAAACAACAAAGATTAGACAAATAAGGCCTGTCATACCTGGCCAGGTGTTTCATCAGCCGCTCCATGTTAGCACCAGTCTTTGCACTGCACTCATAAAACAAAGCCTGGTGCTGCTACACAACACAAAACCATTACACACATTATTCAGGACTCTAGTCATTTTAAATACACTGTTGTTGAGTGAATCCCTGCAGGATATATTGTCTGACTATATAAAGGTGCCCCACCTCCGCCAGCCTCCGTCCTTCTGCTGCAGGTACAGCACTGGGACTGTCAGCTGAATCCTGTTTGTTCCCCAGTAACACCAGTACTGCTCCAGCACACATCTTCTCCTGCAAAGAGAAATTAGTGCAGAACATCTCTACTCAGAGAAGGAGGAGCAGATCATCATTCTGCCCCAACTTCATCTGGATCATCACTTATTATTATCTGCTCACCTTGGCAGAGTCGATCCATCCTCTGACTGCAGAGAAGGAGGCGGGGTTAGTGACATCATACAAGGCCAGGATACCGTCAGCCTTTCTGAAGTACTGTTCTGTGATGCTACGAAACCTGAAAAATGACATCAGTGGGAACAAAACATACAGATATTTAGTGTCCTGCTCACCCACAGGTGCAGTAATCATTAAAAAGAGAATCCAATCAGCCAGTGAAAGGTTCAATAAAGAAAATAAAACATAGTGTAAAGTATTGAAACTTGCCCATGAACCCATAAAGAGAAAAAAAAAACACAATCGGAAGTACTTTATTTCTTCCAGGGGAAAATTACTTTTGTTACAAAGGCTCAAGAAATATGAGAAATAAAAGAGTAAACACTAAACAAGGAAAGAAAGAGAAACAAAAATGTACATAATTAAGTAAAAGACTGTGAATTAAATAAGGATTAAAAATAAGAGCACACATTACAGTAGAAAAAATTAAATGAGATAGATAAACATAAAAAAAGAGTCAATATTGATTGATTTTATCAAATTAAATATTATACCTCACAATAAAATCAACAGTTTTTACATTAATTTTCATGTCAGATGCTTTTATACTTGCTATGTAGATCATAGTGCTGTGGACTTGTAACTGCATTACCAAAATAAATTTTTTTTGGGTACAAAACACTTCAGAGAGAAATTATCAGAGCAAACAGTGTCTCTGGATGGCATTACTCTGTCACCCAGCACCACAGTAAAAACCTTAGGCGTTATCTTCTGACTTATCCTTTAACTCTCATATTAAGTAAATCTCAAGGACAGCCTTCTTCCACCTCCGTAATATCTCTAAAATCAGGATAATTCACGGTTCAACTAGGCTGGGACACTCTGATGTTCTATCTCTCTATCCTGTTCTGTTCTCTTCTTTCTGTTCACTAACTCCAACCAGTTGACGCAGATGGCTGCCATCTCTGAACCTGGTTCTGCTGGAGATTTCTTCCTCTTAAAAGGAAGTTATTTCTTCTCACTGTTGCAGATGCTTGTTCATGTGGATTTGTTGGGTTTTTTTCTTTTTTCTTACAAATTTTATATTTTGATAGAGCTTCAAGATGACTTTTGTTGTAATTTGCGCTATATAAATAAAGTTGAATTGAATTCAATTGAATATTGTGAGTGCATGTCCAACCTCTCCTGTCCTGCAGTGTCCCACAGCTGCAGAGTGATGGTGGTGGAGTCCAGCGTTAAAGTCTTAATTTGGAAGTCCAAACCTTAAAAGAGCCCATTTAAAATTTGTCTCAAAGAATTATCATTTACAGGAGTTTTGTAATGATGTGAAAATACATGAAAATCTTACCGACAGTGCTGCTGAGGGCACTGAGGAAGCGTCCTGTGCAGTAGTGCTGGATGAAGGAACTCTTACCCACCCCTGAGTTACCCAAAAATACCACCTTGAACACCCGCTGAGGATGATGAGGATGATGATGGCTCTGAATGCTGCTCTGAAGTTCAGATGAAGAATCGTACGTCACAGTTTTCTATATACCAATCAAACACAGTGATGTCATGTTTCACACCTGTAAATAGCTTATGTTGCAACTAAATGTATCAATGGTCTAGAATTTTTAAATTAATTGATGGATTCTGGCCAACTTAAGTGTAATATATTCAATTATTTAACAATTTTCCTATAAAATAACCTCATAAATTGTACATTTACACTTCCATCAATAAGAGCAACTATACCATTCCCTTTACTAATTACCTTCCACACAACGTTTTAATGCCTTTTTAGTTCAATGTTTAATGTATTTATCACATCATTATTCTCAAACTCTTTAGGCTTAAGTAGCCCTTTGTCCAACTATAACATTTTGCTCAAAATACTGTGAAAAAAACAACTATAGAACATAATGATGGAATGAATGAGTGATAACACACATTTTAAATAATTTGATTCTGTAAATAAGAGGAATGAAACAGCATTTAAAGCAGTGGTAAGCAACTTTTATCAAAAAAATGTGTTTGTTTGATCGGAGGGCCACATGATCAACATTCATGTCAGCATTTAGAATAATGACCAATCTGAGCATTAATACATAACAGTTTTTATCGTAATTATGTGTGTTTTTCTGTCATTCTGCACATGTTTGTTGTTGTCTTGCTCATTGTGAGGCATTAAGTTAATTTCTGTTGTCCTTTTGTGTATTTTTCCTGTAAAATACATGTTTTTTTGGAGTCATTTTGTGTATTTGTGCTGTCATTTTGTGTTTTTTAGAGTAATATTTATGTATTTCTGTTGTCGTTTTGCTTGTTTGTGAGTATTGTGGGTTTGCAGTCATTTTTTGTGCTTTTCTTGTCTTTTGGTGCACTTTTGTTGTCATTTTCTGCAATTTTCTATATTTTCTGAGTAATTTTGTGTATTAATGTTGTGGTTTTGTTTATTTTTGTAATAAATTACTGATTAACAATTTTTAAAAAAAAATATTTTACATTTATTTCTTTTTATCTATTTTGCACCATTATAAAATACATATCAAAGAAATAGACAAAAACAGTGCAAGAAGAGCATAAAGAGATTAAATAATGATTATTCTTTTTTAATATAAAACCTGCACACAATCTGTATTCTATACTTTATTTTTTTCAAATATAAATCTAGTTCAAATAAAATGAGGTATAAAATAATCTGAGCAGGTGCATATTGTCACTTTGTGCACTAATCCTTAATACTCTGTATTTGTAACACACTATAACAACCATGATCAAAAAACACATTTTAGAGAAAAAAAAAGTCTCTGGGATTGCCAGAAATTTGTGATATAAAAATGGGGTCACGACCCAAAAAAGGTTAGGAACCTCTGCATTATTGCTTCCCAGCAATATGAACCAAAATTCATATCTCTATATTTTTTTGTCAAACAGTCAATATACGATATAAATCTCCATATTTTTAACTCAATAAAGTCTGACTAGAAAGACAATTCTGGGTTAAATTTGCTGATGAAAAATGCCACACAGGCACATTTATTAACAAACAGCTGCAAAATATGTTCCACATTTAGCTTTTTCTCCACCAAGGGACAGCACGTGTGAGTGAGTTCTGTAGTGTGGATTGTTTAGATGAAGGTCTGGGTTAGGATGCACTTAGTAATCCATCTAACTGAGCTTTACATGGAGGGTCCCATTCCTCTTTCAAACACTCCCTCTATGTCTGCTTCTTCCCTTGTGTGTTTGCTCCTGTACTCCTTCTGGCTTTTGTCTTGCAGGTCCGTGGGATCCTCAGTGTGGAGTTACAGAGACTCAGCGGCTCTGTCTCCACCCTTTTCTCTGCACACACCCAACACAGCATAACGTGGATGGCTGTTCATCATAGGAATGGGATCCACACAAGGTTCCTGCTGCTTAACAGAAGGTTTTCCTTGCCGCCATGATGAATTCATGTTGGGTGTGGGATACATATGTATGTGTATATACGTATATATGCATATCAATCAATCAATCAATCAATCTTTATTTGTATAGCGCCAAATCATAACCAATGGTATCTCAAGGCACTTTACAGTAGAGCAGTCTTAAGGACGGACTCTTCATTTTATGGATACACACATATGCATATATACGTATATACACATACATATGTATCCCACACCCAACATGAATTCATCATGGCGGCAAGGAAAACCTTCTGTTAAGCAGCAGGAACCTTGTGTGGATCCCATTCCTATGATGAACAGCCATCCACGTTATGCTGTGTTGGGTGTGTGCAGAGGAAAGGGTGGAGACAGAGCCGCTGAGTCTCTGTAACTCCACACTGAGGATCCCACGGACCTGCAAGACAAAAGCCAGAAGGAGTACAGGAGCAAACACACAAGGGAGTAAGCAGACATAGAGGGAGTGTTTGAAAGAGGAATGGGACCCTCTCCGGTCCCTCTCTAACCTAAATGACCTCTCTCTTAACGCCCTCTCCAACCTCTCTCCAACCGAGCATGCCAGACCCCCCCCCCCGGCAGTCTATGCCTATTGCATCTTAATTATGAGCTATGAGCTGGTTCCTAACTAAAAGCTTTATCAAAGAGGAATGTTTTGAGCCTAACCTTAAAGGTAGAGAGGGTGTCTGCCCCCCGAACCGTGGTTGGTAGATGGTTCCAGAGAAGTGGGGCCTGATAACTGAAAGCTCTTCCTCCTATACTACTTTTAGAGATGAATGGAACAACGAGTAGTCCAGCATTTTGAGAGCGTAGTGTTCTGGGGGGATTGTATGGCACTACAAGCTCCTTGAGATAGACTGGTGCCTGTCCATTTAGGGCTTTATAAGTGAGAAGAAGAATCTTGAATTCTATTCTATATTTTATGGGAAGCCAATGCAGAGAGGCTAATACAGGAGTAATGTGATCTCTTCTCCTAGTTTTAGTCAGTACACGTGCTGCAGCATTTTGAACCAGCTGAAGTGTCTGAAGCGACTTGCTCGGGCAGCCTGCTAAAAGAGAATTACAATAATCCAGTCTAGAGGTAACAAAAGCATGGACTAGTTTTTCGGCGTCGCCCTGAGACAGGATAGATCTGATTTTAGCAATGTTACGGAGATGAAAGAAGGCAGTTCTTGAAGTTTGTTTTATGTGAGAGTTGAAGGATAAGTCCTGATCAAATAGAACCCCAAGGTTTCTAACAGTTGTGCTTTGTGCCAGAGTAATGCCATCTAGGGCAGTTAGGCTAGCATAGGTTTCTCTAAGGTGTCGCGGGCCCAGTACAATGACCTCAGTCTTGTCTGAGTTGAGAAGAAGAAAATTTTGGTCCATCCAGGCCCTAATGTCCTTTAGACAGGCCTCAAGTTTAGATAGCTGATTTGTCTCACCTGACTTCATTGATACATACAGTTGGGTATCATCAGCATAGCAGTGGAAGTTAACAGAGTATTTTCTCATAACATTACCAAGGGGGATCATATAGATACAGAAGAGGATTGGACCTAGCACAGAGCCCTGAGGAACCCCGTAGCTTACTTTAGTGTACACAGAAGACTTATTATTCACGTGTACAAACTGGTACCTATCAGATAGGTAGGACTTAAACCAGTTTAGGGCAGTCCCTGTGATTCCAAGTAATTTCTCTAATCTCTCTAGTAGAATATAGTGATCTATAGTGTCAAAAGCTGCACTAAGATCTAATAAAACCAGCACTGAGAGTCGTCCTTCATCTGAAGCCCAGAGTAGATCATTAGTTACTTTAACTAAAGCAGTCTCTGTGCTGTGTTGAGCTCTAAAGCCTGACTGGAAGTCCTCGAACAGGCTGTTGTTTTGAAGAAATTCACAGAGCTGAGCTGCCACAACTTTCTCAAGAATCTTTGAAATAAAAGGAAGATTAGATATAGGCCTGTAGTTTGCTAAAGTGCTGGAATCAAGAGTAGGTTTTTTGAGAAGGGGTTTGATTACAGCTACTTTAAAGGACTGTGGCACGTAGCCTATTGATAGGGATATATTTATTGTCTTCAACAAAGATGGGCAGACTAGGGGAATAACTTCTTTAAACAGCTTAGTTGGGATCGGATCTGAAAGGCAGGTCGATGGTTTGGAGGATGAAATAATAGAGTTAAGTTCCTGAAGTCCTATATGTGTGAAACAGTTTAGGTTAGGCCTATTTACATTTAATGGTACAGCAGGCCCAGGTGAAGGCAGGGAGTGGCTAATTTTATCTCTAATCTTGTGAATTTTATCGTTAAAAAATGTCATAAAGTCCTCACAGCTGAGGGCTAGAGGAATCATGGGCTCAATAGAGCTCTGACTTTGTGTTAGCCTGGCTACAGTGCTGAAAAGGTACCTCGGATTATTTTTATTTTCTTCAATTAGTGAGGAATAGTATGTAGATCGACTATGTCGTAAGGCTGTCATGTATTTACTATGGCTTTCTTGCCAAAGTATTCGTGACTCCTCTGTTTTATTGGAGCGCCACATTCTCTCTAATTTACGGGTTGTTTGTTTGAGTGTGTGAGTTTCAGAGCTAAACCACGGAGCTTTCCTCTGACGTTTAATAGTTTTTTCCCTCAATGGGGCAATTGAGTCCAAGGTGGATTTTAGTAGACTAGCAGAGCTATCGACAAGCAGATCCAGTTGAGAGGGGTTATAATTAATATCATAGTTATTTATTGGATGGTGCACTGAGTTTAAGGCAGCAGGAATGGCCTCTTTAAATTTAGCCACAGCACTGTTGGATAGATTTCTACTTGTAACTATTTTATTGCACAGTGCGAGATCCTCTAGGATAATGTTAAAAGATATTAAAAAGTGATCTGATAGCAGAGGATTTTCAGGGTAGACTTTTAGTTCATTAATATCAAGGCCATATGTTAGAACAAGATCAAGAGTATGATTTAAACGATGAGTAGCTTCATTAATAGTTTGAAAAAAGCCAACTGAGTCTATTAGGGACATAAAGGCTGAGCTCAGGCTATCACTATCTTTGTCCACATGGATATTAAAATCTCCTACTATCAGTATTTTATCAGAACTGAGGACTAAGTTTGATATAAACTCAGAGAATTCTGATAGAAATTCAGAATAAGGGCCTGGAGGACGGTAATTAATATGTGTGTATCCATAAAATGAAGAGTCCGTCCTTAAGACTGCTCTACTGTAAAGTGTCTTGAGATACCATTGGTTATGATTTGGCGCTATACAAATAAAGATTGATTGAGATTGATTGATTACATGTTGTTCTGAGAAGTAACGAAAGTAGCGACTCCTAAAACGAGTATTTTAATACAAAATAAGCTATAAAATATATGTCTTAGAAATATGGAAAACTTGTAAAGGACACTGTTTGACTGTACTCTAAAAAAACATGAAATACTTGTATGATGTGATTCTATATTTTGATAAGCGCATTGAGATGACTTTGTTGTAATTTGCGCTATACAAATAAAGTTAAATTGAATTGAATTGTACTGTGTGATTGTATAAATAATATTAAGTTAAAAAATATATAGATACATCTCAATTATAATTTTCTGTATCGTCCAAATAGAAAAGTCGATATATCTTGAATATATTGCCCCGCCCTACTTCCCACACACCTGAGGAATCACTTTGTATCTTCTGTGGATTAGCCTGTGAGAATATTTACTGATTCTTCATACTTGGACATTTATTTTATCCCCTACCTGGGGTAGATCCTGCTCAACACTCTCACACCTGACTGTACAGGAGGAGAGTTGGTGTGTCCAGGAGGACTTTGTCCCCTCTCTGTCTTTGTCCTGCTCCAACTCATCAGAAGAGCTCAGCTGTCTTCAGAATCAACCAAGACACAGTCATTAGAGCCTATCCGTCAACTTACTGCTGAAACTGATCAATGCTCACCTTTTCACAGGCCTCTCCTGCAGTAAGTAGTTCCCTATGACTGACCCTCTCTTCTGTAAAAGCTTTGACACATTTGGAGTCTGAAGAGATTTTAATAGAGAGCAAAGGAGAGGTGTTAGGATTCTGTGCAGAGTTGTAGGGATTTACAGTGAAAGACAATTATGAGCGTACTGTACACCAATGAGGCACAACATTGTGACCACTGACGGTTGAAGAGAAATACACTGTTGGTGTTGTTTATTTAGGGGGGGAAAAAAGACCAGTTTGTAATGGTCCAGAGTGTGTGAGAGGTGTTGATTTGATCACCGAATTACCCAGATCTCCATCCAAACTATAATCCCAGACCTCCTAATTTACAGGCCTGGATCCTATAGCACAGTGGTTCTCAACCTGTTCAGCCCACGTCCCCCAAAATAAAGGTGCCAGGGAAGAGCTTTTTGGGGCCCATCCATAAAGTCAGCAAAATGATGGTCCATTGTTCTATGAATCTGTAATAACCACATTTATTCATTCATATGAATAATATCCAGTTATCCAGGAAGTTTACTATAATTTTGGCCAGAGTATATAGTCATTTTAAAGATGTAAATCCTTGTTTTAATCAGAAATAAAATGGGTTAAAAGTGACCAAAAATGGTGGGAAATGAGGTGAATTTTATATGAATTGGATTTTAATAACCACAGAAATTGGTTAAAAGTTGCAAATTAGAGAGGTCAAAAACTGGCAGAAAAAGTGGTGAAAAGGGTTAAAAGTGTCAATATTGGCTTAAAAGTGACAGAAAAGTGGGGTTGGGGGGTTGGGGTAATGTAACTTAAAAAGTAGGTACAATGAAAAGGGACAATAATGTGTGACATTAGGTGAAAAAGTGGTGGAAAGGGTTTATAAGTGCTGAAAATGTCTTAAAAGTGGGAAAAAAATGTGCAAAAAAGGCATTGAAATTTGATGGAGAGGTGGCAGAGATGGGAGTAAAGTAATGTAACGAAAATGCATTAAAAGGAGCAAAATATGGCAAGAAAAAGTGATGAAAATAGGTTAAAATTTGGTGTAGTTGCAGAAAATTAAACAAAAATGGGCTCAAATTGTTAAAAAAATACAATAATAGTTACTTGAGGACATCTGGCGACCCCCACCCAGTGCCTCGTGACCCCAAAATGGGTTCCTGACCCCATGTCTCTATGTGTGAGAGCTGAACTGGTATAGTGCAGGTGGTCATAAAGTTATGGCTGATCAGTGTAGTTGACTGTTTGATCAAAAAGCAGAGCTAAAAAAACAGGTAACCATGAGAAAACATTTAGAATGGGTTTTTATTCCATTACAATCTACCGTATATGAGAAATGAAAGAAGCATTTTGTCACATTCAGAAACAAACACATTGGCAAAAAAAACAGATGAACTTCTCAGAGACAAAGTGAGGACTGACATGACCTGTTGGGAATGTTACATCAGCTATGATACGAGAAAACAACTTCACTATAGTTAAATACTGACCTTCATTTGTAACGTGTACAACAGGACACAAAAACACTGTGTCAGACACAGGATGTACAAAGTATCGCATCTTTCCGCCTTACTGACCACGTGCACAGAGAAACAGCTGATCTCAGCTATTTTAATCAATAACTGAATATTAACAGCTGCCTGTGGGAACAATCATTGTCCAGAGTTTGGAGGAAAGTAGGAAGCTTTTTCCACGACTTAGCTTAGGGCGGATGATCGTGCTGCGTCCACGGGGCACAAAGGTCTTCATTCAGGTAATAAGTTAACGGTAGAGAGGGGAGGGCAGTGTGTCTTTGACTAACCCGCTTCACACACTGCTGGGCGTCTTTCTCGTCTCGGAGATTCCGGTTCATGTCCCTGACAAAGAGAAACGATGAGAGTTCCAGCAAAGACAGACACAGCAAACAAACAAAATGACTGTGAAAACACAAAAAACAACAACACATTACAGAATAGCTCCGAAGACACACAAGCTCTCAACAAAATTACACAAAATGACAGGAAAATACAGAAAACAACAACAAAAATACAGAAAGTGACCCCAAAAATGCACAAATTGACATCATAAATGCAGAAAATGACAAAAAAACCACAAAGACAAAAAAAAAAAAGACAAAATCCTTTTCTACCCCCCTATATTAATGCTCAGCTCAGTCATTATTCTAAATGCTGACATAAATGTTGATCATGTGACCCTCGGATCAGATACAATCATATTTTTGTAGACCCTGCTGTGATAGTGTTGCCCATCCCTGTCCTAACCACTAACCCCAACCCTACCTAACCCCACTGGATCCCTCCACCTAACCCCAAAAAATTGCCAAAGGTGTCATAATTTAGAGAACATAACGAACAACACTTTATGATAGCTTCATGACACACACAATATTCATGCTAATGACAGATAATGACAGTCAGTCTTATGTATACAACTTAACGCTTCTTATACTGTAACCCCCCCCCCCAAAAAAAAAAAAAACATAGTTAAAAGTTCATTTTCTACTTACTTCAGTATCTCCAGCTGTCTCATCAGACTTTCCTTTTCTTTTTTCATGTTTTTTGACACTCTCATCACATTTCTACACATACACCAACAAAAGTTAGAAGAGAAAAATAAACAAAAAGGTTCAGGTGTAAAGGTAAAGTAAAAAAATATTCACACAGTGAAACAATTTTCTGTATTTTAACTCCAACAAAATGGATTTTAAATAGTCACAGCATGCAGTATTTTCATCCGAATCAGGTGAACAGAGTGGGAATTACAGCTCATTCTATATATGTGCATGATAATACATCAGATGGTGACCTTTAGTTTTTTTTTTTTAAATAAGATCTTGAAGTATTGAACCAGATGCTGGGTTTGGATCCTTGATCCAATAGGTTCATATACATTTGACTGAAAATTAGCAGATGAATGTCTACATAATATCATTTAGATAGTTATTTAGATAAAAGGCAACAATATGTTACATTTTGTGGTTATAATTCTGAATGCTTGAAAATTTAATGTGGAGTTCCACAAGGTTGAGTTTTGGGGACCTAAACTTTTTAATTTGAACATCAATGATTTATGTGACGTGTCAAAGTCCCTGCAGTCAGTGTTATTTGCAAACGACACTATATTATTTTACTCCAGAGAAGATTTACAAACTTTGGCAGTAAGTGTAGAAAATGAAATTGGTGAATTCCAAAAAATGGTTTGATGAAAAGATGTTGTCTTTAAATCTCTATAAAAACAAAGTGTATGATTTTTACAAATAAAAAAATAAAAAAATAGAGTAGAATATCTCTCTGAACATAGACGGGGTTACTGTTGAAAGAGTATGTCAATTTTGTTTTCTGGAAGTGATTGTTGATGATAATTTGACATGGAAAGATCACATTGCTCACGTGAAAACAAAGCTTTCTTCTCCCTGCTCCTTTCTGGACATGGAATGTAGCAAAACTGAATATTCCTTGTGAAAAATTGGAATCTTTACCATGACAGAATGAAAATAAATGAAATGAAATATTTTTTCAAACGGACATGTATAAAATGAATGAAAAGCACATTTTCAATTTAGATCCATTGTGATGGTGGATTTATTTCACTGTTCAACTAATTATAAACCTCACCAACATATGTTTAAAAAACCATTATAGGTAGTGATAAGCGCAGCAGCCCCCAAACATGAATAAGCGTGTTGCACAATGACTGACATTGATAGACCTTCTTAAGACACTCTGGGGTGGATTCACTAAGATCTGAAATAAAGGGTGGTAATCCAGTTGCTTCTCTAAATCCTTTAGTGATGCAGTTTCCTCACCAGCTGCGCACAAGCACACTGACATTTGAGGAAGTTAAATTTGAGGCAGACGGACTTCTGTGTCTGCCGTACAAACATTTAATAATGTAGAAAACTCAATGAACAGACAACAACTTTAAAACCTAATGATATTTTTCCCCCTCATTTAATCTGGGTGCTCTGTCCAGTCCTGGAACTTTGCTCTGATTAGTACATTAGTGCATAATAGGCAGATTAGGACAGAAACCGTCCTAATGATCTACCATTGATCTGAATTAATACAGCTACACAGTCTGTCATTCAGTCTGCATTCTCTGAAGATGATCTACTGACCATCATCCAGCAGGTCTGAGCAACGCTGTGTTACGCACACGCTCATATGTCACCATTGTGGCATCAGTGATCTGCTTCTCAGTTGTACTATTTTTCCATACTAAAACAATCACAGCAAACAGTTCCAGATTTCATGAATTACATTGCATTCCTTGCATTCATTTATTTGCATTTCCTCCTCCCATACTTTTGCTCCCCCTGGGAGATCCGCCTACTATGCATATCCATTAGAGGGAAACGTGCTAAATGGAATGAGGGCACATTCTGACATGCAGTCCTGATTCCCTGGGCTTTGTACTCTTTATTAGCGCGTGGAGTGGCGTTTGCACATGTTTTAATACCACTAAGTTGTTGTATTATGGCCATCACTCACGTGTGTTTGAGGGTTTGCTCCTGGTCTGCGTTGCTCAGCATTGTTTTGAGTTGATCCACAGCGGCCTGCAGCTGCTCTCTGCTGCTCTCCACCTGCTCCTGGAGCTGCTTGTTGCTGCTCAGCAGCTGCTGGTTCTGCTCCTTCAGCTCCGTCTGCTCACAGCTCAGCTGCCTTATTCTGGTGTGGAGCTGAGAACAGAACCAGGCTGAGCAGGTTAAATCACAGCTGACAGAACAACAAGTGTTTGATGCTCACCTCCTTCTGTTTGCTCAGTATGTTCTCCAACTCCTGCTCCTTCATCAGCAGTTCCTCCTCCAGCTGTTGGCCCCTCAGCTTCTCTTTAACGCTGTCCTTCATTCCACAGTCAGTGGATCACACACCAGAGTTAGGGTCAATTACATTTTTCAATTACAATTACGCTTTCAATTACCCATATTCAGTTACAATACTTACAGTGACCACCATTTTTTCAAATTACTATTCAATTACAATAATTGTTTTTATCCTCAGCAAGGCAATTACAATTACGCGCTCAATTACTAAAGTTAAATTACAATTAATCACAATTCTAATCAATGAAAATATAGGTTTTAATAATTTTGGTGTGGGCGTCTGAGCCTATTTTGTGTCAGTATACCCCTTGATTTATTTTATTTTTTTTAACATGAAACATTTTTTAATAATTGTAACTACATACAGTATGTACATAGAACTCTAACATGGTTCCCCAGTTTTGCATTGAATTATAATTGACAATTTTTTTTATATAATTTTCATGGCAATTACAACTACAAGGTCCATTATCTAAAATCAATTATAATCATAATTGACCCCAAACGTGAGCAGCTTTGCTAAACAGAAAAACACTTCGATTGATTGATGACGGACATTTCTGTACCTGAGACAAATGTTTCTCTCTTTCCTCTTTGATTTGAGTTTCTGTTTCTTCATAAATGGAACGAACCACCTGATCATGTTCACTCTCTCGTCTGCAGCGAAATAAAACCAACCACACGTTAGCATCGTTCAAACCCACACAAGCTAGCTAATATGAGTGAGAGAGAGACTGTGTCTGAATATTCCCTCCTATCGCCTTTCCTATCCACTTTTCCTAACCCCCGTGGATGACAAGTAGACTTCCTAAAGGAGTTAGGAAAAGGCGATCACGTTTGTTTTGACAATCAGACACACTTCCACTAGGTGATGTAATAATCCGACGGTGGCGAAGGTTAGTAACGTCTGCCGTAGTGAAAAAACTACAAACTTCCAATGGACCGCTAAAAGCACATTTAAATCTAAGGAAAAGAGGCTACCAGGCTACGAGGAACTAAAGTGAAACTGAAAAAATGTCAAATTGATAATGGTTGCTAACACTCACCTTCCACTCACTAATCAAAATAAATCCAAAATAAGTTTGATTTTATGAAATTTTACATTCATGCCAGATATAGGCCTACATAATGTTGTAGACATACACATGTACAACCACACAAAACATTCCTAGATGAATTAAATATGTTGAATAAAACATAATGTGGCTAAAAATGTTTCAGATCCCTTTTTCTTGAACCACAGAGTGTCTGTTTTATGTCAGTTATAATCTGATAATATGGCTGCATATCATTAAAAAATGGGTTTTAGATTATTTTAAGTGGTTCAAGGCATAATATTGCATTGGTAACTTACATAATGTAATCTGTGTCCCTTCTCAGTCTTTGTGAGTTTCCGTGAACACTCTGATGAGCGGGTCCCTTTAAATGTTGTCGCCGCAATGCATTGTGGGTCAGCATTATGTGGTCTCCTTTGGTAAAGGATGCATCAGTGTTTCCTAGGCTAAAGGAGGTTATAAAGGAAGCATTGAGACTCCTTTCCTTAGCTTAAAGAGAATTGGAACGCTCCCTATCATGGCCACCACTTAAACACTTCCAGGGATTAAGGAAAAGTGGTTAGGAAAGGAGATAGGAGGGAATATTCATACGCAGCCAGAGACACGCGCTACAACCTGCGAAGTGTTTGTTCCAGTCCTTCTCGCTCTCGAGCGGCGTCCTGTAGCTGTGACGCTGCGTGGATCAGGACGTTCTCCAGGACACTCAGCAACTCAGGGCTGTCCCTCTGCAGCTCACACCATAAAGAACTGAGCTCCTGCTGACTGACACACAACACGACACAACACAACACAACACCACATGACACAACACAACTGTTGACATGCACATAATTAGCCTATACAAAAAAAGCAGAAGTCATGCACCCTTCAGTATCGTTTGTACGTTCGATAATCCAATCACTTTTTATTAAACCAGCTTTTATTACGGATAGTAGAAGTGGAAATCTCTCAGATTAGATTTTATTGCATGGGTAAATCTTTACTGCACACCAAATTCTAGGATTTTTATGCAACCTTTTTAGATGGAAGAGCAGTGTTTTTACTGATGTTGTTATTGATTTTTAAGCTGTAGAATGTTTTCTGTGTAAAGCACAATGCGTTGCCTTATGTATGAAACGTGCTATACAAATACGTTTGCCTTGCCTTAATCAGTAATACTCAGGGTTGGGGTCAATTATAATTGTAATTGCTTAATCGGTAATTAACTACAATTATGGCGTAATTATAAATGAAATCATAATTGAAAAAATAATGTTGCTGTTGTAATTGTAATTGTAATTGGCATGAACATTTTATAAAAGCTATAATTTACAATGTAATTAAATGCAAATCTGAGGAACCCTGTTATAGTTCTATGGTTTACACATAGGCCTATGGAGTAAATCATATTAAAATATGTTTCATATCAAGTTTACCTGTCAGAGAATCTTGAGTATCATTTTGATACTTATAAAAAAATTGAAATAAATGATAATAATAACAAATAATAATTGTAATTGGAAAAAATGCTGTAATCGTAATCATAATGGAGTTGTAATTGAACATGCATAATTGAAGACGTATTTGTACTTTAAAAATATATTTGACCCCAACCATAGTAATGCTATTGTTATAATGTAAGTTTTAATACATTTTCTGATCAGCTGTGTAATATTGAACAGTTTAATCAGTGTATCATTCGTTCATTCGTTTTTCATTAGGTAACAAAAACATGAAAAATGAAAAAAACACTCATTATCTGATATTTGTTTGCAAAACCAAAATGAAAAAACGAAAAACGCCTTGTTTTTCAAATTCAAGGTCTTTTGCTTCGGTACAGAAAACAAAAAACAGAAAACAAACACCTTTATTCGTTTTCTCCATTACCGATTTGCCAAAGTACGTGACGCGGAAGTGTACTCTCATCCGACGCTAACGGCTATGCTAACGGCAGTTCGGCATGACAAGATCACTGCTTCCAACTGTGCATCCAAAACATGTCCTTTTCGCTTTAGCTGGTGTTGGACACAGAACCTCCTCACGGACATTTCGGAGGATTTAGAGACTCCTAAGTGTTGCAAAGCTAAAGATATCTCGGAATGTGTAACGCTTCACTTCCGGGTCACGTACTTTGGCAAATTGGTAATAGAGAGAAGAAAAAAAAAGGTGTTCATTTTCCGTTTTTTGTTTTCTGTACCGAAGCAAAATAGCTTGAATTTGAAAAACAAGGCGTTTTCCGTTTTTTCAGTTTGGTTTTGGAAACAAATATCAAATAATGTTTTTGTTACATAATAAAAAACGAATGAACGAATGATACACGGATTCAGTTTCATCTCATGATCTGTGGTGCAGAGCATTAGTTTGGTAACTCTTACGACAACAAAAAAAGCCCATTGGTGAAAAAAAAAATCATCGTAATATATTAACGATACTGAATGACTGCTACATTACTCGTGCTGACTTTATGAGGCAGTAAATGTGTGACGGTATGTTATGTGTTCTTACTCCTTAAACAGTTGGTCGGCACCAAGCTCCACTAAAGTGTTTATAAATCTGACAGCGGTCGGTTCCTGGTACCAGTCCACCTCCGTACCAGGCTTCTCTGCAACATCCTCCTCCAGACCCACCAGCTCTCCTGCACCACACACACACACACACACACACACACACACACACACACACACACACACGTAGCACAGGGAATCATTCATAGCATATTCATCTGCTCTTTGACTTGTGTTACATTGATTAAAAACATCCCCTAAAGCAACTATAAAACTATAAAATATCGATCATAATGATGGAATGAACGAGTGATAACACACATTTTGAAGAATCACATTTTGTAAATAAGTGGAAAGAAACAGTATTTAGTGCAGTGGTTCCCAACCTTTTTCTGGACCGTGACCCCATTTTGATATCAAGAAAAATGGGGTCAGAAATTTTTTTATCATGTTTGAGTTCAAATATTTATTTTTTTTACTGCCTTTTAGTTGAACTACATTTATATTTCACAAAGTCAAAGTATAGAAATACAGTTGTTTAAGATTGTGTAATTGTTTTAATTAAATAAATACAAAAATAATAAAAACATTTCAAAATGTTTTATTTTTCAGAAATTTCAGGCGACCCCTTTTAAACTCCAGGCGACTTCACACAAGTTTGAAAAACACTAATTTAGTGGCTCCTGAACAGATTTTTCTTCTGTAGTCTTTATCATTTCCAGTCATCTCACGCCTGGGGTGGGACGAAGACTGATAATTTATTTGTTAATTTTCCACTCTCTCTCTCAACTACCCCCTGTAGTGTCATCACATACCCCCATTTGAAAAACACTGATATATAAAATATATTTTTAAAAATGCAAGGTGAATTTTTGTAAAATATGACGTTGCATTTTACAAATGTTACATGTTTTAAGATCAGTTTAAAGTTGTTTGTTCGTAGCTAGTAAAATAGGAAGATCTCTCTCTCTCTCTCCCTCCCCCTCAAGTACCCCCTGTAGTGCCATCGCGTACCCCTAGGGGTACACGTACCCCTATTTGAGAAATACTACCTGAGAGTGTAAAACCTGAAGTTCTTCCACTTCTTTGGATTCCTTTGGCAATGATTATGACACAAAGTTTTCAAAGGCAACTTACTACTAAGTGTAATACTGTGTTCCATCGCACTCTGAACCCAGATGAATCTGACAAAATGAATCAAAAAAGTGCAACAGATCCTTGAGCTTGGGACCCAGACTCCAGTGCCATGGAATGGAATATGTTAAAAGAAAAGCATGAATTCTCCCAGTTTCAGCCGAAACCTGCAGTGTGTGTAAGAAACGGCTCAGACTGGAGATAGAATCCACTATATAAACACATCAAAAAGGACACAGACAAATTTGGACCCACAGTAATAAACTCCACAGTACTGTGACATGAGTAGTGTATCAAATACATCATACTAACACTTTGGGCTTCGCAATTAATCGATTACAATTTTGATTATTACACTCAACGATTACAAAAATAACACAATTGAGAAAAAAACGATGAATTAAAAGAAAAAAAAAACATATATATTCGTCACACTGTTAAAATAATTACCTAAGTAATTTTTTGTCAATTTTTTTTTGCCTAAATCATCTCCTCATGACGCCGGCCACCTATGGTAAAATCGTCTACATCCTCAGTTGATCAGATCATGAGTTAGGCAATTATTTTAACAGGGTGATAATATACATATAAATATATATATACATATATATATATATACACACACACACACTACCGGTCAAAATTTTTAGAACACCCTAATTTTTCCAGTTATTAATTGCAATTCAAGTTGTGCTAGTCCAATGAATAGCATGAAATGGTACAAAGGTAAGTTCTGAACAGCCAGAGGTTAAAAAAAAAGCTTTGGTTACCCAAAACTGAAAAATAATGTACATTTCAGAATTATACAATGTTCTAAAACCTTTGACTGGTAGTATATATATATATATATATATATATATATATACAACGATTTAGGATATCTACAAAGAATAAAATGTGGCGCACACAAGAAAAACGCTTAAAAATACTAACTTTGAGTTGTTTAGTGCATGCTCATGCTAGCTCCTCCCCCTCCGCCCCGCCCCTCTCAAAGCTAAAGCTAGCCTAGCCTGCAGGCTAACACAAGGACAGTTGTTGCTAGTGGTCTTGAAACATGGCAGGAGAAACGCAGCGAAAACACTTGTAAACAAACAAGGCAAGTCAAATTCTGTTCTATGGGAACACTTTGGGTTTGATGATGACCCTAACCCTAGAGCAAAGACACATCACGTGTAACAAGTGTTTTGTTTTGGTGCAAAAGCAAATACTTGATTTTAGTGTTTGAAGGATTTTATTTATGTTTAAAGAATATACTTTACAAAGTGTCGGACCTCAGACAAACCTGACTATAGTTCCAGCACTTCATGTGCGCATGAGCAGTTCCGTCACTGCCGGACCGTTTCTACATAAGCATGCCTGTGTTACCACCATGTTAGAATGGTCTAAGGTGCTAGACTCAAGGATTCTTCTTTCAGCTGGTGTGGGATCGAATACCACTTCTGACTTATTTTCTTTTTCATTTTAACATATTTAACACGGCATAATCCACCTCTAAAAATACATAATACGAAAAACAGAAACAATTTAGGGTATTTCCTGAGTTAGGGTTAGGGCTAAAATAAAACTGACGGAACTATAGCTAGAAGGACACGGGTCCGGCAGTGACGGAACTACCGGCATTCGGCTTTCTGCATGTGCGCATGTGCACGCATGTGCACGGGAAGTACCGGAACTAAAGTCAGGTTTGTCTGAGGTCCGAGTTAATAGCAACAGCCTATATTTGATGCTGTTTTGAATAAAAAAATAAATAACTTTTTGGTTGACAAATAATCGTTTGAATAATCGTGATTTCGTTCATGACTAAAATCATTGTGATTATTGAACAGATTGACTCACCCAGTCCTGTGCTGAACTCCACAGGTGTGAGGAAACCATTACTGTCTCGGTCCAGTCTGTCAAACACCGTCTCCAGCTGCTCTGGGGACAGAGGGAGCTCACCCTGCAGATTCTGACGGGGAGGAAACGTTCATTTTAATTCACTAAATACAGTCAAAAATCAGTCCTTGTAACAACATTTAGAAATGTTTTTTATTAACTTTTTCAATTATTCCAATCAGCTAAGGTGCAAAGTAATTAGGACAGTAAATGGTGTTTTAATAGATTATTAATGATTTCCCTGTAACGCCCTTAAATAAAATCATTCTGCATACAGACATAATCTTAACTCTTATGGTGAACTAATCCTGGCTATTTCTTATGTGTGCATAATCACATGTTTTGTTGGGGGTTTATAGACCCCTCAATGGCCCACGTCACGAGTGGAGGCAAAAACAGGAAATGCTAAAGACTGGGGAGGCAAGTAATGTTTCAGCTTTATTGTGTGTTTGGGTGCCAGAATAGGAGGAATAACGTTAGTGAACGTAAATTAAAGTTTTATAGAATTCCAGCGGACACTCATGCTCAGAAAAAACAAAGATAATTGTAGTTTTGCCTCCAGGCTAAGCCCCGCCCAACAAAATACGTCACAATGTTTAGAAACAATCAAAGGGTTTATAAGGAAGTTGGGTTGATCTGGATAAGCAGCTGTGACAGATGATAAGTAGCTATGTTTATTTTTGAGAAATCACCTGAAAAAGATGTAAAGAAATCAATATTTAGAGGTAACTCAGCATGACAAACATGATCAAAAACAAATTATAGAAAGAAAAAAAAAAAAGTCTCTGGCGTCACGAGAAATGTGTCACAACCCCCCCCAAAAAAGTTTGGGAACCACTGCTGATTGCAATGGAATATGTTATTGTTTGAAGAAGATTTGATCAAATCTCTTATTAAATTAATGTTTATTTGTGTATTTTTTTTTCATTCGCTGCAGCTTATCCCAGTTTAATAAAATGTGAAGTGGTGGACACCATAGACAGGGAACCAGTTCAACACAGGCTTATACAGTCACACCAATCACACAAAAAAGCACACAGTGATTGCTACGGACTCCAATAAACATGCGTGTTTGATATGATAAGCAACACATTAATACTATGATTGTCTGACCTGCATGTCCTGTTTGGTGAGGAAACCTTTGCCCTCCTTGTCACACAGGACAAACAGCTCCTTGGCCTTTCCCATGGTTGTTCCAACCTGGTTTGTTTGAGTTGGTTCCCGGGCCAGGGGTGAAGTAACCGGACTGCGTCCCCGGACCTGCCTGGGACTCCCCGGTAGTCTTCGTCCTGCCTGGGGGCTACCAGAGGATCTACGACTTAGGCCTGGGCTGGCAGGGGGAACGCTTCGTGATCGAGGAGTAAGTGGGAGCGCCTCCCCGCTGCCTTCAGCCACCAGAACCTCACCATCGTTCAGCCACAGCGACATCACTGTAGGAAATAAAGGAGGAGAATCACAGCACATTATGGTTTTTATTGATTGATTTGACCTGTTTAAGGAAACACTTGGTTCTAAACATCACTGTCTCAGCAGAGCACGAGACTCCTCTAACCAGGGGTGGACTGGGACAAAAAAACCAGCCGCGGCATTTTCTATCCAGACCAGCTTACTACATTATCAGACACCACAGAGAAACAATTATTAAGTCTTTATGTCTTCATTTGAATTATTATTCCCCCAGAAAACCTCAAAATAGGAAACTTTTAACCCCCTTTTATTTATTTTTGGCCATTTTGCAACTTCCTTTGTCCCCTTTTCAAAAAGTTCTGACACTTTTTTCAGATTTGAGCTCCTTTTGCCAATAAATATCCTTTTTTTCCTATTTTTTTGTCTATTTTTGCGAGTTCTTTGTGACACTTTTATCCATTTTTTTCCTTTCTTTCATTTTTTTGGCCATTTTTCCTCCAAATACGCTAACTTTTCCCAATAAATACCACTTGTTTTCTTTTTACATAACATTTTGCCTTTTTTTGTTCCACATTTTTGCCCTTTTTCAATATTGTTTGCCACATTTGCCCTTTTAAGCTACCTTTAGCCATTAAATACCACCTGGTTCCTCTTTATTTACTCATTTTTGGCCACTCTTGACCGCTTTTGGCTCATTTTAGTCACTTTATACGCCACGTTTTGCTCCTTGGACCATTTATTTGGACCAAAATATTAATATTATTTCAGTTTTCAGCCACAATTTAAAAAAAAAAAAAAAAAAAGAAGAATTGGAATCGATAAAATTTGGATCAAAGCATTTCTATTTCTGGATCCAATTCTTTGTAAGGCTAATTTGACAACAAATGGCACTGGATGACAGCTATAGGCTCCAATGACAAGCAAGTTCTGATGTTTATATATTTTTTCATCCACTGTGTAATGGTTGATTGAGGAGCTCATCACTTTGTTTTTAAGTTGCGTTGTTTGAAGGCAACATTTGGTTTTTGTTGCATATTTTAAATGTTTTGGAACGGTGACAGCCTTTTTCCACCATGAGCGCCACTGTTTTAGCCTGTGTCTTACAGTTTTTCAGACTATTCCTGAAAAATGTCAATATTTCCTGAAACACTGTGTCCTATTTTTTTTTTTATTCGGACACAATTTGCAAAATTTGCACTGATCACTTGAGTCAAAAGTGAACTTTACACTGCACTGTTAAATACAAAACACTGTCTGTCACTGTGTGTTCACATGAACTAGTGATAGACCAATACATTGGTTTTTTACGTGTATTGGCATCGGCCGATGCGGGCAGCTGCGTTCGCCGATCCGCATTATTCACAGAGAGCAGAAATATTTTCTACTTGTTCTTGGTCTAAATCACCTTTGTTAATTTCAATAAATGTTCCTTTTTTTAAAAAATTGAGACGTGTAGCATTTGTAATCATCATTGTGTCATTTTTATGATGTAAATCGAGGGAGCAAAAGTAGTATCGGCTCTAAATATCGGCTCAAGAAAATCAGCAGTGCGTAACGGTCATCGGCTAAGGCTGATGGGAAAAAAATCAGTATCGGCATCGGCCCTAAAAAAATCCATATCAGTCGATCCCTAACATGAAGTATTAAAAAAATTATACAGTCCCCAAATATGGCAACTTACAGTAGACACAAATGCATCCTATGAATGAATCAGAGGGGCTCACTGCAGTGCCTGACTGTACAGTGCTAAATTAAAATAATTCTACACAAAAGGACAGTGCTGTTTTGTATACAGTACAAGTTAACACAGTGTTTGTGTTCAGTAAATAGAACTTAGTGTCTTGTAAATCAAGAAAAAAACTGTAATCGTTTTATGTAAATGTGGAGTTTGAGTGGACGCCGGCATCAAAGCAATCAATAAAAACTCCAAGTGCAGGAGGCATGTGTGGAAATATTTATGAAAATATCATGAATGAAACAACAATGTGGATGCAGCGTTATTGTTTCTATGACGTGAAATGACTTTACTCTTACCTGGATTATAAAGATGAAATGCTGCAGGATATTGGTAGGAGCAGGCTGTGCAGGTCCTCCCTAGTCAAACAAAAGGTGCAGAACAAAGTAAATCTTATGATGATGATGATGACCTTAAACTTTATCCACAACAGCTGAGCAATAGGAAGATTACTGCATATATACGTCAGTTCAAAACAAATAAGCCTTTACAGTGGTGACAAATAACATGTTACTGTACTTAAGTAGTTTTTTTTCTGGTATATGTTCTTTACTTTTTTTTTTTGACGACTTTTTACCTTTACTCCTTACTTTTTTAAACAAATATCTGCACTTTCTATTTCTTATATTTTAAAAATGAGGTTTTAAGACCTACGAAGATGACGTCATGACGTAAAATGACTCAAATCAACAACCGCAACACTGCTTGTGAATGTATTTACCCTTCATTCTTTGTTTTTTTCCATTTTCCTGTTTCTGGTTTTAAATGAATAAAACAAACAAAACAACAAAATTTGTTTTGAAACAAAATAACCAAAGAACGATGGGTATACGGATTCTTGAGAAAAGCTTTTCATCAGCACGACTCATTTTCACACCAAAAAGGCCACGTCTCCATTTCAGAACCCTGGAAAACATGATTGTCTTGAGGCTAAATGAAAAATGTTGGTAGTTGGAGCTGTTTTCTGTTAGGTTGGTCCCTAATAGAAATGGAATTTGATTAAAACCCCAGTCTTTTTATTGAAGGGACATTTGTTCTACTTTATCTGTACTTTACTTGAGTATTTATTTATTTTTTTGGCAACTTTTCACTTTTACGCCTTACTTTTTTAAAACAAATATCTGTACTTCCTACTCCTTACAATTACTTTTTTTTTCTGTTATCCGGGTCCTTTGGTTTTATGATTTAACATTTTCAAGTTTTCAAAGCTGCTCTGGGTTTAATTGAGAATTTGCAATTTTTTTTTCTTCTTCTTGAAACATTTAATTTACAAATGTGATCTATAATGAGCACTAAATTATCCAGGTGTTCATAAAGGGTAACAGATTTAATTTATTTCCATGTAGTAGTTTTGTTTTTACAAGTTTTTAACAATGTTAAACTTAAAGCTGCTCTGGGTTTAATTGAGCATTTGCACATTTTGGTTTTTTTTTTCAATTATTTTTTATCTTGACGCATTTTATTTACAAATTGTATTTATTATGAGTGCTAAATTCTCCAGATGTTCAAAGGTAACATACTTAACTTCCATGTATCAGTTTTCTACAAATTCTGAAAAAGACGGAATTTAATGGTTTAAAAACCCTGTGTTATTATTGAAGGGACATTTGTTTTACTTTTTTTAGGAGCATACTTGTTTACTTTTACTCAAGTAAGGTAAGGGAGCAATTCCCATGACTTTTACTTTTACCAGAGTCCTCTTTTTATTCAAGTATCGATACTTTTCTGACATAAACCTCTACTGAGCATGTCCAACTAGTATCCTTGTTTACTTAAGGATGGAGATCTAATTCCAGCCACACAGGGCTGCCCTCCAGGATGTGTTTTCCAGGATGGTGTCATGTGAGAAGAAATGCTGTTTACATGAAGTGGGAGGGCCGATGGGAAAAGGGAGAGAAGATGCAAATCAAACATTTGCTGTAGTTTGCATCTGACCCACAGACGCAGGTAAATATCCCAGCACAGACCTGTGGGAACATCACTATGCACATTCATAAAACTGTGATTTACACCAGGACAGACCAGCATCCAACACACAGCCCAGCTTTAGATAAAAAAACAAAACAAAACAAAACATACACATCATCATAAATCATCAATAATCAAACACAAACGTTGCCATGGTGAGAAAGGAAAGAAAAAATAGGACATCCTCATATTATAGCAGACCTTACTGCAGAGTCATGTTATCTATGAGTTGTAAAAAACCAAACCCACAATCAGTAAACAGTTGTGATCTGTGGAGTCTTTAACACTTCTGTGGAACTGATAATAGACCTGAGCAAACTTGACTTCTGTGACTCAGCACTTACAGAGATCAACATTCTAGTGAAAGTTTAACTCAAAATAAATAAAGCAGCACAAACATGGCATGGAAAAGCTCCATGTGTGCTTCAACTAGCAGGTGAGGAACTGTCAGTGTATGTAACAACACAATAAACACAACCCTGTGTGTCACACTGTGGGTTAAATGGGAACATATGTTACTGCACAAATATGATGAGGAACCAAGGAGCACAAAGTTGTCAATTGTGTTGTTTTTTTCTCACAGTCTGTGACATGCAATTTGTTTATTGACCAACAAATATAGGACGTATTAAAAAATGCAACGCAAAACCAGCATGGTTAGAAAAAAAGACAGCATGGTGAAAGGTGCATTAGATATTAAAGCAGAAAAAGAGCGCACATACAAACAATGTAATAAAGGTAATAAACTACAGAAAAGTACAGTCAAAGTTTGAATATTTCAGAATGTAAATGTAAAATAGTAAAGTGAGAACTGCTCACCTACGGCGCAGGATTCCAGTGGTTCATGTCTTTGGTCATTCCATGTTTTACAGACACGCTACTATAGTGAGTGGCCTCTAGGGGGCGCACAACTAACTTCTACAGGTCGTACCGTAATACTTAGATGAGCCAATCAAAAAGGAAAACAATATAATTAAAAAAAAAATGCCATATTTAATATCAGGTTTTTTTTTGTAAACATTTTATAAAATTATTTTATTTTTTAGTGTAATTTAATTGTAATATATTTAACAATGTAAGGGAGATGTTGAATTTTAATATTTAATATTAGTTTTTTTCTGTGAAAATTAATAAAATCACTTAATTTTTTTAAAATTATAATTCAGTTGTAATATATTTAACAATGTAAGGGAGATGTTGAATTTTATTATTTATTATTAGTTTTTTCTGCAAAAAATTAATAAAATCATTTTATTTTTCAGTGTAATTTAATTGTAAAATTTTAACAATGTAAGGGAGATGCTGAATTTTGATATTTAATATTTTCTCTGTAAAAAATAAATGACATAATTTTATTTTTTTTAGTATAATTTAATTTCAATATTTTTTTCCAGTGTAAGGGAGATGTTGAATTTTAATATTTACTATTCGTTTTTTTCAGTAAAGAAAAATAAAAAAAATCATTCAATAAATGGAGATGTTGAATTTTGATATTTAATATTAGGTTTTTTCCCTGTAAAAATGCAACTTTATGTACAACACACACTGAAGCTTTTAAAATGGGTAACAAATGGAGTCACATCAAAGCTATTAAAATGTCTAGTTCTCCGTAGTTAATTTAGACATATCGCTAAACTTATCAGAACTAATGTTTTCCATCATCTTAATCTTGATTTCATGTTGGTGAGAATGTTAATCATTTAAGATGTTTTTTTCTTGATTGTGTTTGGTGTCAATCCAGCTTTCACGTGGTGAAATATTGCATTTCACAATTAAATAAACAAACAAAAGAAACAACATTTTAAACTGCATGTAATGGATATGAATGGATATGGGGCGCTGATTGTAAAGTTGCACATGTTAAAATAAACAACAACTTTTTGCAACATTGAGCAACAAACAGTGTTTAAAAAAATGAATGTGATTTTTTTAAATGTTACTTTTCACCAGATTTAGAGCAATATTTGTGAAATTTGTGATACATTTTTCTCGTAAAAATATAATGTCAATGTTGAGTGTTAATGTTAAAATTTAAATGTTAAATACTACATTGAAATCTAAATGTTAAATCTAAATGTTACAGGTGAAACTAAACATTTAGCTAATATGCCAACTCACTGTTTAGATTTAGCATTGAACATTTCCATTTAGATCAAACATTTAGCATTTAGAATTAGATTTAACATTTACATTTAATTGTAACATTTAGATTTAGATTTACCATTTGGATTTAATGTTGACATTATATTTTTAAGAAAGAAAAAAAATCACAAATTTCACAAATATTGCTGTGAATCTGGTCAAAATTAACATTCACAAATGTTTTGTGAAAGTGATTTGTTACTAAATGTTGCCAAAAGTTGCTGTTTATTTTAGCATGTGCAACTTTATATATGGAAACCCATTTCCTCTACTAAAAGAAAATACAAATAAATCATTACGGAATGTCATAATTGTGTGTTAGTAACTAATTAACTAACTCAAAATTATGAGAAAGAAAGTCACATATATGAGATAATTATGAGATAATCATAATAATGACTTAAGATTTTTTTTAATTTATTATTATTTTACATTTCCTGTTTTTTGTTTATTTATTTTTTACTGTCAGGGTGCGGTTTTTCTGGGGGGGGGGGGGGGGGGGGGGGTTACTGGCGGGAATGGGCTTCCATAGTAACGGGTTTCCAAGTTTCAGACAAATTCGGATTTGACTGTAACAAAAAAAAATAGTGCGCGCTTATGTCAAGCATTACGGTGAGACGTGGTGTTACCATGGAGCTTACGCACACACATCCGTTCCCGCTGAAAACATGAGTCAGCCCTTGTTAGTGGGTGAAAAAAGGAGAAATGATCGGGATTGACTGATTTTTTCCAAACTCACAATAACGCTGGAGTCTTCTGGCGTTTCTTTCAGTAAGTATGAGCTTGTAAAATGTCGCTGGCTGAGCCACATGTGCAGTATTATGGGATGTTTGGGTCTAAAAGGGCTTTCCAGGAAACCTCAGTGGGAGCCGAGCCATGAAACTGAACCCACAGTAACTTTATGTTTAATCTGCATCAGTCTCCGCTTATACAGATTATTCACTTTACTAAATGTATCAAATGAAATATGATTCATTCATTACAACAGCTAAACAACAGTGTGCGTCAATAACGGATCTATAATCCTAGTGTTGACCTTTCCGTGGCCTCCTGTTACACCACAAACACTGGTTACATGACGTTAGCTTCACCGTAGGGCTGCACAATGAATCGAATTTTAATCGTGATTACGATTTCTTTTTGCCACGATTAAATTAACCTTATCGTCCGCTATATTTACATTTAAAATATGGGCTCTGCTCTCTGTAATAGTGCATTTATTTAGTTAACTTTTGGTACATTTTAAATTCTTGGGTTTATACTTTCGAAAACGAAAACAGTTTTCGGAAGTATGTTGGTCAGTCTGTTTGTGTGTTTGTGTACACGATAACTTGAAAAGTTATAAACAGATGTTGATCATGGGAGAAGGTACTGCTTGATTAAATTTTGGTGATGTTCTGGCAACCAAAAGAATATATATATATATATATCCCATTCATTTTACCAACCACATTATGACATCATCACTGTTGATTCTACCAACAGTTTTCGCTAAACGAGTGTGGGATTGTTTATTTATTATTTTTTTTTATAATAATTTCCATTTTAAAGGTTGATTTTGCACTGTAAACTGTACACATGTTGTTTGTTTAAAAGTAGTCTTATACCTTGATTTTTCCCCTAATATGATAAATAATTGTGATCATTTAATTGTGATTACAATATTGATCAAAATTAATCGTGATTATCAGTCAGGCCATAATCTTGCAGCGCTACTTCACTGGTAACAAGTTGATCCTTTTCCCCTGGAATTGAAGTGAGAATATGTGGTGGATGCTATGACCAGTGACGTGCCGTGACCACTAGGGTTGGGTAGGCAGGGCGTTGCAAATCGAGACCACCAATGACAATTTCATATGTTTCTGCTGGCAAGTGTTAATTCAAATCAATTTTATTTGTATAAAGCAATTTACAACAAAGTCATCTCAATGTGCTTATCAAAATATAAAATTCATAATAAGAAAGAAAGAAAAAACCCAACAAGATCCACTTGAACAAGCATTTAACCATCTAACATTGTAAAACACCATTAAAGAAACAATTATTCAATATAGCCTCCATACTCTCCCAACAAAATATATCTCATGACACGGCAGCGCATCCGTTGTTTGTGTTGAAAACACAGAAACACGGAGAAAATGACGACAACAACAACTCAGAACAGCCTCAGTGAGGCACATCCACAAAGCCAATCCTTCCTTTTGTTCCATTCACTGTGAAAAGTATGAAACATTCTCTGACCTTTCCTTTGCCGAAGCTCTGGTAGCTCAGGTGTTGGTCTCCCATCTTTGAAAAGCTGTCGTTTTTCCTCAAAAAAAGTTTCTTTATCGTCTCTAATGCTGTCATCCTGCCTGTAGCGTAATCCCGCCTACTACTAGAGAACGTAGCAGCAGCGGTCACATGATATCAATTCACTAATGCACTCTGAATATACTAATAGCATTTAGCATAGCGCGGTTACGTCCAAAGGCAGCGTAGAGAGCTGCCTTTGAACGTAAATGGTTTTCATCTTGGGTAACTGACTGCGCATGCGCAAACGTGCTTTTAGGAGGGGGTGTGGCCTCCTCCTGCCTTACAGCGGAGTGGGACTGCAGCCGTTCCAGGAAATAGCGCTGTTTAGTCATTTGGGCTATGAAAAGCACAAAATACGGACACTTTCAAACTTATAAGTACTGTAGGCTATCGAAAATGGAAAAATAAATAATTTATAATTATATTATAATTAAAACAAATAATCAAAATATCAATTCACCCTTGGGTAGGCACTGCGTACATTGCCTACCCTGACTGCACGTCACTGGCTATGACCACACCCAGAGGTGAAAGTAACGGATTACAAGTACTCACGTTACTGTAATTTAGTTGAGTTTTATGGATATTTCTTTTTAGTATATTTCTAAATCAGTCATTTTAAGTACATTTTAAAATAAGTAATTTGTTACATTTCTACACCCAAACATTACATTAGTAAATTATTATTCTTTGTTTTAAAATGATCAACAGACATTGCGAAACTACAAAAAAAATTAAATGACTAGACATCATAGCCGACCAATCAGATTAAACGTAATGCACGGCACCAAAAACAGCACTGAATGGAGGTTATTTTCTCAGTTTATAGTTCATAAATGTAGCTAAACTTAATTTCATTAGGACACTTAGATTCTTCCAATGATAATAAAATCTACGACTTCTTTTTTCCAGGCGATGAAACAGAAAACAGGATGTTCTGCTGTAAAAAGGTCCAAATGTTGCCTTCCACACTCTATGAAACATCTCATGATCTGACTTTATGGATCTTCTGTCATCATTGCAATGACCTGTTTCATCCACAACCAATGGAAGAGGAACAAAGTGACGTGAAGAGTACATGAAGAAGAATTCATGGGAATTTATCGCCTCCTTTTCACAGACTCTACCCTCAGACCTAGTGTTTGGTCCTGACCCAGCAGTGTTTTTTTCCTCAACTATGTAAAGAAACAAAACGTCTCCTTCATCCGGATCTGTTAGTGAATCCGTCAGGACTAGATCATTTATCTCTGTGGTCCACAGTAAGCATCTGTAAACATCAGTGAAGATGCTCCAGACTGGAAACTACTCCCTGGTGCTGCTGATCCAGCTCACTCTGTTGACCTTTGACCTCTTTGTGAACTCCTTCAGTGAGCTGCTGAGGGGGGCCCCTGTCATCCAGCTCGTGCTTTTCATGTAAGTCTCTTATCAACGTGCACTTAATACAAGAAATAACTGTTCATTATTCAGCACAGATTATTCTCCAGGGTTCCTGTGGATCCTTAAAAAGTCTTAAAAGGCATTAAATTCATGAATCTAAAAATAAGGCCTTTAATTGTCATTAAATGTATTAAATCATTGTTTCAAAAGTCTTAAATGTTAACACATTAGTATGATTTTGATTATTTTAGTCTGTTTTTTTTTTTATATGTATTTTACTGACATTTCTGTGTGTGTACTTTGGGGGCCGCCAGTTGCACGCCTACACTAGACACTGAAAAAAAAGTACCCTAACTGTGTAATTGATGTGGCGTTTTTCACCCCAGTTATGTTAACTGTGAAGTTAGTCTTAATTTTTTTTTTTAAATGGCAATAAAAAGCCTTCAAAAGTCGTGAATATAATTGGACTAAAGCTGTAGGAACCCTGGACACCTAGGGGGTACTACCAATCTAGATTGGATTCATCTCCGTTAGCTGGCTTGAACTAACCAATCATTCCTTCTCAGACACAAGCTGTACTACAAAGGTCGATCACCTATGATCACAACACGCTAATTTAAGCCAAGCGTTTACAGCCTCGCTACGTGCGCTTGCAGTGCACATGACCAATCAATGGAGAGAACTGTCAGACTGAGCGTCTTTACAATGAATGAAGGAACAGCCTATGGTCTTAAACAAATAGAATGCATATAAATCCATGATGACAGCAAAGAGGAACAGTGAATTAGTGCAGCTCACAGCAGGAGGCGGAGCTTTTATACTCGCTCAGATCTGATCCACTTCATAACTTGGTATCGACCAGGTTGCTGGAGTTTAAAATGATCAATATTCAAAATCCATAATTCAGACCAAAGACAACCCTGTTGTTACAGAAAAAGCAGGAATGAGAGAACTCAAGCAGGAAGCTGCTGACACTGTGAATGTGTAAAAGCGTGAGATTTATTATATTAATCCATTGGATGATAAATGGACAGTGCTCTGCAGCTAAACTTTATTACAGCACACACGTGTTTCTATTCAAGTAGACCTCTATCACACACACTGGGATGAGAGTACATTGTGCACGTTCTTGCTGATAATGTCAGCACCAACATATGAATGTATGAATTAATGACTTCAGCCGTTTGTGCACAGGGATCGACACACAGGCTTCATCAGCTGACTGTAGGTCAGTCCATTAACTATAAATCTATATCTTTCCTAAAGGATGTCATCGGTAAATAAAAGGCTTGATTTATCATTAATAATCTCCTTTCCTCAACTCAGCTGTCAGATCTGCACCAACCAGGATCATCTAACAATGGGCAGGTTGTTTTTTAAGAGATCTGATTGGTCAGGAGGCATAGTGATTAAGCTCCAGCAAGCTTCGTAGTCCAGCACACACTGATTAAATCTCGCAAGTTAGCGCAATAAGAGGCAGGGCTCGAGACTGCGACCAAATTGGTCGCATATGCGACTATTTTTTCAGTGTGTGCGAGTGAAAATTTTATCTGGTCGCATCCGTGCGAGTGCGTATAGTGACCTTAATTTGTGACGGTTGCTGGTGCGACCAGCTGAGAAAGTTAGCTGCACCAGTGCCACCACTGGAAAAGTTAGTGTAGAGCCCTGAGGGGTAATCTAGATTCGTAGCATACCCACCTAGTGACCGGGCATTTACATGCTATGCATAAGTTAGCTTTTTTTTTTTAAATTTAAAAAAGTGGATTTAGAATTTTTCGATACTTTAATTGCCTGGAGAAATATATCGATATATCGTTTATGGGTTTGACTGCAGCACCTCCTCTGACTCATTAGAGAAAATAATCAGTTTGTTAAAATGCCTTTTTATGACTTTTTGGAACACTTGAGGTATTTGTTAGTGGTTTGGTATTTTAGTGGTTATGAATTAAGGAACAACATGGATTGAACCAGTGATTGTGAACCATCTCAATCTGTGCAGCATCCAGGACATCTCCATCCTATTCAACGTGATCATCATCCTGCTGATGATGTTCAACACCTACGTGTTCCAGGTGGGGCTGGTGTCGTTGCTGCTGGAGAGGTTCAGAGCTCTGCTGATGTGTGCCGCTGTCTACCTCACCCTCAGCATCTCCTTCCACTGCTGGGTGATGGTATGTGTGTTACTGTGTGTGTGTGTGTGTGTCTTTGTCAAGTGTTTTGTTGAATCGTGTCATTTATTTTGTTTGTGTTCCATAGAATCTGCGCTGGCTCGATTCAAAGCGTTTCGTTTGGACAGACGGACTTCAGGCTTTATTTGTTTTTCAAAGAACTGGTACTTATGTCATATTTATGGATGACTTAATATCCTCTTGATATATATATATATATATATATAGAGAGAGAGGGCTGGGCAATATGGATCAAAAAGTCATATCTCAATATTCTTTTGCAAAATGGTGATACACAGTATAAATCCTGATATTTTTAACTCAAAGTCTGACCAAAAAGACAATTCTGGTGCAAAACTGCCACACAGACACATTTATTGACAAACAGCTGCACAAAATGAGCCACTTTTGGCTTTTCCTTGTATAAGGGACAGCACGTGTGAGTGAGTTGTGTGGCTTGTTTAGGTGAAGGTCTGGGTTAGAACGCACTCAGTGATCATCTAACTGTGCTTTTCATGCATTTCTGAGAAGTGGTTAAAGCAGCGACTCCTAAAATGAGTATTTTGATATAAAAGAAGCTATAAAATAAAAACATATCGATATAGGTGAGGTCGTAATTTTCTATATCACTCAAGATTTGGAGTGTGACGATATCTCGATATGGCGATATATCGCGATATTTTTTTTGCTTCAGTTTTTTCTTTCTTTTTTCTCCAAAACCTTTTCTGCTTTTTTCACTAAAATGTGCAGGTACGTCTTCACATAAATTTTGTCACTGTTTGTTGAAGGAACCGATATATTGTTTACTGGAATATTGCACTGTAATGGTGTCACTGGTAAGAAAGACCCTATTTGTTGTTTACAGAAAGCACTATTGGAGATACTTATTCATTTACATTGGTATGTTGACACTTATTTACAGAAATGTTGCACTAAAATAGTGTCACTGTTCATAGGACACTTTTTCAATTTATTGTCTTAAAAATTTTATTTTTTCACTTAAACTTTTTTTTTTCTTGTTATGTCCTAGATTATAGTAGATTGATTTCTGACCAATATATCGATAATCACAGTTTCGTCATATCGTGAGATAATCGTTATCGTGAGCTTTGTATCTCGTATCGTGAGGTACCCAGAGGTTTCCACCCCTACTCAAGATATATCGAGTTTTATATTTTGGCGATATAGAAAATTACAATATCGCCTATATATATATATGTATAGATATTATAGCTTATCTTGTGTTAAAATACTCGTTTTAGGAGTTGCAGCTTTCACTACTTCTCTGGACAGCTTGAAAAGCAGTTAGATGGATCACTGAGTGCGTCCTCACCCAGACATTCATCTAAACAAGCCACACTACACAACTCACTCACACGTGCTGTCCCTTATATTATGCAGGTGTTTGTTAATAAATGTCCCATTGTGGGTTTTTTTCCTCATTTTGTTGTTCTTTTGTGCATTTGTACTTGTAAACAGAGCTGTGCACGGGGAAAACTGCACACTCTCTTGCAGACGTAGGCGTTCCCCCATGAGCAGGTAGAGTTTTGCTTATGTGCAGAGGGCATTTCTTTTCTAAACTTCAGGAAAATCACCCTCTATACCTTTAAGCATTTGTGTTGCACTTTTGTGTATTTCTCTGTCAATTTGTGTTTTTGTAGTAATTTTGTGTGTTTTTTGCTGTCATTTTGTGCATTTGGGCCACTAGTTATCCATGTTTGTGATACATGCACAAGTGTTTTGTTTTTGGTTTTTTAACCACTCTTAAAGCAGTGTTATTTTAGCCTGTGTGGCATTTTTGCATAAGCAAATTTGACCTAGAATTGTGTTTCTGGTTAAACTTTATTTGAATTAATATTATCTAGACTCATAATGTATAAACACCATTTTGAGAAGAAATATCAAAATGTAAATTTTGGTCCATATTGCCCAGCCCTAATATATATACAGTATATTTTTTTTAAATTATTCACATTATTAATGTTGTTTCTCCTTGTCCACAGCTGCTGTGTTATATTACTATCTTTACAAACGTACAGCTGAGTACATGGGCGACCCTCGGCTGTACGAGGACTCGCTGTGGCTGCGTGACGCCTTTTCCAGATCTCGCTAGTGAAGAAAAACACGACGCCCATGTTTAGAGTCAGAAACCTGTGATTTTATTTTTTTATTTTTATTTAAAACCAAATGTATATTTGACTGTTGGACTAAAGTGCACTAATTTACCATAAGTGAGTTGAACACTAAAGGATCTCATTCACAGATGTTGGTTAAAAGCTTTACAGACAGAGGCAGGTTAGATGTGCAGTATTGTATTAATTAGGATTGAGTCGGTTAATCTACGTGGCCTTGTAAATCAATTGGGATGGCATTCAGCCAGGGTTGGGGTCAATTACAATACATCTTCAATTACCATGGTCAATTACAACTCAATTATGATTATGGTGACCAGCATTTTTCCAATTACAATTAAAATTATTGTTTTTTTCTTTAAGTAAATTACAATTACACTCAAATTACTAAAGTTCAATTACAATTAATCCCGATTACTGAGCCTTTATTAAATAAGCCAATAAAACGTAACCTTCCTCTTGTGTTAGCTTTCTTACATCAGCTGTAAAATACTATAAAACATTTTATCTACCATCTAATTAGTTTTTTTTATCTCGGTTACTTTGTTAGGCGTCTTTACTCATGAAAATATTGGTATTTAGGACATATTTAGGTATATTTTTGGTGTGGTTATCTGAGCCTTTTTTTTGTCAGTATACCCTGAGATAGAAATGATTAAAAATAATAAAATACAAATGGTAAAATGATCCTCAAGAGAACTGACAGGCAGTGAGAAAAGTTGATATGAAACACTTTTTAATAATTGTTGTATAACATGCGTATTATTAACTAAGTCAGTCATAGAACTGTTACATTGTTTCCTAGATTTGCATTTAAATTCCAGTTTTTATATAGTTCCATGCCAATTACAATTACAAAGTCAATTACCTGAACTAAATCACAATTCAATTACAACATCCATCCATCCATCCATCTTCTCCCGCTTAGCCGTTTCCGGGTCGCGGGGGCAGCATCCTCAGTAGGGAGGCCCAGACTTCCCTCTCCCCGACCACTTCCTCCAGCTCTTCCGGGGGGACCCCGAGACATTCCCAGGCCAGCCGAGAGACATTGTCTCTCCAGCGTGTCCTGGGTCTTCCCCGGGGCCTCCTTCCGGAGGGACGTGCCCTGAACGCCTCACTAGGGAGGCGTTCAGGGGGCATCCTAATTAGGTGCCCGAGCCACCTCATCTGGCTCTTCTCGATGCGGAGGAGCAGCGACTCTACTTTGAGCCCCTCCCGAATGACTGAGCTTCTCACCCTATCTCTAAGGGAGAGCCCAGCCACCCTACGGAGGAAACTCATTTCGGCCGCTTGTACCCGTGATCTTGTTCTTTCGGTCATGACCCAAAGTTCATGACCATAGGTGAGGGTTGGAACGTAGACCGACCTGTAAATAGAGAGCTTCGCTTTTTGGCTCAGCTCCAATTACAACAGTAAAAAGAAAAGAAAAAACGAAAAAAATCTAATTATAATTAAGTCATAATTGTAATTAATTATCAATTAGGCAATTACAATTATAATTGACCCCAACCCTGCATTCAGCAGAACGTCACCATCACATTGAATGTTTAGGATCCTAGCTTTTATCATATTAAGTGTAAAGTTGTAATGTTTAGTAATGTGTGCAGCTTATTTAGCTTTAATGGAACATTTTAGGTTTTTTTTTGTTCCTCCTCCTGCTGTTTATTTGTTGCCTTAGGTCAACTTGTTATTTTTATTCTGACAATTTGTATGTTTGTTCACGAGTGGGAATGTCTGCAGTGTGTTCCTGCTGTTTTTTTTTTTTTTTTTTATTAAATAATCCTTCACTAATTCCAGTGTAGTCCTTCATCACTATAGGGGGGGTCAGTATTATCCTGGACACAAGGTGAAACGCACTGATCTATTTTTGCTACAAAGATTAATCAGGGATTGGGCTTTAAGGCGCAGCCAGTGAAACGCTCTACAAATAGCCTCCAGTGTGTGGAAACAAACCTGCCCCACTAATCACCACGTTACATGGTTACACAGGTCACCTCAGGTCTCACCTGCAAAACCTTTATGTAAACAACTGTAGAAGTTCAGAAGACATGTTCTTTTCCATTCCACACACTGCTCACATCCTTTAAAAGTGCCAGTATAGCCTATAAACATTTGTTCATATTGTTAGATTTAATCTCTAACAAACTATGGATTTGATCTTTGAGGTTTTGTAAAGCTGGAATTCAGTAATTTTTTCACTTTTCTTTGTCTTTTCCACATAAAGTTTAGAGCGTTACCTTATGATGCAAACTGCCTCCACCTACTGGATGTAACGAGTAACTGCAGGCTCTGGAAGTCATAAAGCAGGGGTTGTCAACCTTGGGGTCAGGACACTGAGAGGGGATCACCAGATGCCTTCAAGAAATTAAGAATATTTTTTGAGCCCATTTTTTTTTTTTTTTTACAACTACACCAAACCTTCCATATTTGAACCTATATTATCACTTTCTTGCCATATTCTTGCTCTGTTTAATGCATTTTTGCCACTTCATAATTCAATGCCTTTCTACATTTTTTCAGAACTTATAAACAGTTCCCAACACTTTTCCACCTAATGTTACATATGTTGACTTATTGTCACTTTTAACCTCTTTTCAACATTATTCATGCTTATTGTTTTTGCCAATTTAACTACATTCACAATTTGCCATGCCCATTATTTGCCAGTTAAAGTAATTGTTCCTACTTTTTCCTATTACATTACCCCAACCCACCTATTTTTGCCACTTTAAAGCCAATATTGACACTTTGAACCCTTTCTACCACTTTAATTTGCAACTTTTAACCACTTTCTGTGGTTTTTAAAATCCCAGTTCACCTTTTTTGGTACAGTGGGGGTCCCCAGTCGCTGGCACCTTTATTTTAGGGATCGCAGGCTGAAAAAGTTGAGAACCAGTGCCTTAAAGAAGAATAACTGCCATCATGTGATATAAACATGGGGAAACTGTGAGTCCTGGCAAACATTGTGGAGTTCTGATGAATTTGTGTATTTAGAGGGACTGAGATATTTACAAATGACTTAGTTGGTAAATGTCACAATACTCCAAAGGGCCAGATTTGGTCCCCGGGTCTTAAGTTTGACGCAAACTCATTCTTACTTTGACCAGTTTAATTTCATGAGTGCCAGACTAGAAAAATTAAAGCACTTTGTGAAGAAAATGACTGTATTCCTAATAATAATAATGTGTTGAGATGTTAATTACTTCTTATATCCTTAGTTCATAAAACTTTATATACACCTTTATACTAACATGCCTGCCACACTGGTTGAAAATCTCTGCGTTTAAAATGAAAGAAAAGCAAAGACACAAAACGTTGTATAAAGCTCATTTACTTGTGAAACTAAATCCAGAGTCCATATGCTTTTCCCCAAAATGGTCAGTGCTTCCAATCGTTTAATCTAGTCCATGATGTGATGTCCTTCTCCTTGGAATGTGTTGCGTTTGTTTTAGGCCAGTTGACTGAAATACAAAAAAAAAAAACGGTGAAAGAGAGAAAACAGAAACATTTCAAACCAAACTTCCACCAGTACCTTTTATACATAAATCCCAACCCAGAGCAGGAGGAAGAGCACGCCGAAGCCCATGAAGAGTGAAGCCACAAGGGAGATCAGCAGCTCTTTGTACACATCACGGGTGTATTTTGTTGACGTGACCTCATAACTGATTAAAAGTTGAGGAAAAACAAAAATGCAACAGTACAAACTAAAGCACCTGTTAGTTTTTAATCATTTATAGAAATGTGCTCATTGTAGGTCAGTTTAGATCTGAAGGATACTGTCACCTTTCTAAATTTAAGATATGCATATTATTTGGGACGTAGTATATAGTCATCTTAAAGATGCAAATCCTTGTTTTAAACAGAAATAAATGGGTTGAATGTTATCAAAAATGGTGGTGAAATGGGATTTAAAAAGCCATAGAAATTTTAGAGTGGCCAAAAACAGACAGAAAAAATGTTAAAAAGGGTTCAAAGTAAACAATTAGCTTAAACTTGCAAATAATGGGCGTGACAAATCATGAATGTGGTTAAATTGGCAAAAATAAGCATGAAATATGTTGAAAAGAGGTTAAAATTGACAATAATGAGTCAACATATGTGACATTGGGTGGAAAAGTGGTGGAAAGAGTTTAAAAGTTCTGCAAATGTCATGAAAGTAGAAAAAAAAAGTGCAGAAAAGGCTTTAAAAATTTGATGGAAAAGTGTCAGAAATGGGCGTAGTGTGGCAAAAATGCATTAAAAAGAGCAAAAATATGGCAAGAAAAAGTGATGAAAATAGGTTAAAATGTGGCAAGTGTGGTGTAGTTGCAGAAAAAAAGGGGAAAATAAGCAAAAATGGGCTCAAGTTTCATGAAGGCATCTGCCGACCCCCTCCCAGTGTCTGGTGACCAAAAATGGGGTCCTGACCCCAAAGTTAAGAACCCCTGGTCTACATATGAGCATTGTTGCTGCACAGTCTGTCAGAAGTTGTGAAAGACTTGGATGAGACATTGTTTAGTTTCAGATATGCCATTCATCACAGTTCTCTTGTCTGCATTTAAAGAGTTACATTTCAAACATAATTTACCTAAAGTTTGTGCATTTTTTAGTGTACCAGACAGCACCAAATGAGCATTTCTGTTCTATTCTATTCTATTTCTATTCTGTTCTTCAATTTAATAGCAGAATATAGCTAATGTAGTGTTTTAATTGGATGTCAGTATTTATTAAATATTAACTTGCTCTTGTTATGTAGAAAACTTTAAGAGTCAAATGGGGGGGGAAATGTTAGCTACCTTTAATTATCGGGCATAAAAGCATGATGTATATAAATAATTCTTTGTTAATGTATCTTTTCAAATGTTTTTATCCAATACAAAGGAAGGAAGTACATGATTAATAAAACCCATTTACAGTGAATCCAATAACAGTAGAACATTCCCAGGAATGCTGAGGATACACGAAGAACCAGGCGGTGAAGAACATCCCGATGGCCAGAAGAACCACGGTGAGGTGGGGGAACACAGCCGGGTTCACCGGACTGGTGTATCTGGTCATAGCCTCCAGTTCCTGCAGAGACAGGACGGTTTAGAAAAGCTCCTGTTTTAAATATATGGTTTGTTACGACATTTTCCATCAGTGTTTTATGCACAAAACTCCGTCAATTAGCCGATTCTGTATGAAAAGCTACCATAGATATGAGCTTCCAGCCTGAAATAACGCACACACAACGTTGAAACAGAATGCTATTAATATAATAAACTCGTAAATCGCTATATATATAAGTTCAAACCACAATATCTTACAATTATTGAGTAATCTTACCATTTTGTGATGAATCGATACTCCCTCAGACTCAGACTGAGCTGCAAAAGGCCACGTACTGATTACACTTCCTGCTTTACGCCTACGTCATTTCCGCCCTCTACAAATTTCAGGCTAAACTTCTTTTATATACACTTGTTTATCTGGTTAGAGTTTATTACTAACGAGAAGACTTTGCACTGCAATCATTGCTGAATGTTTAAAATCTAAACTCGGTGTTTTCAGCAGTAATGAGGTAGATGTCACCTGACAGACTAAGACGAGGGCAAAGTAAACTGAAAAGAGCGCCACCTACAGTCCCAGTCATAAAACAGTCACGTGTGACTAATGGAGGTAGGTTTGTGTCTTTATTATTCAATCAAACAAACTTTTCAATACGCCCAAAATCACTTCAATAATAATAATAATATTAATGAAAAAAACAAAAAAAAACAAACAGTTTCATTCAATCATTAAAAAAGAAAAAAAATTCTATCAAATGTTTTTATTTTTTGTGTTTGGCTCATATTATGGGTAGTAAATTTGTGTTTTTATTATTAAATCAAAAGGAAAAAAATTCAATCAAAAATGTTTGAACGCAAATATAAAATACATGGATTTTCTCTATGGTAGTAATATAATCACGTTTATCATATGTGTAAATATCAAAGGGGCCATGATAGAATTTGCAAGCAAGTTTTGCCACCACCAGGAGGAATACGTCTTTGAGGCGTCAAGTCTGCCGGAAATGAAAAAGAAGAAGAATCCTACACTCTCAAGGCGTCAACGGGACGAATACAAGTGTATAGTCATTTTAGAAGATGACATCTTTAAATATTTCACCTCCAAGTGAACCAGTAGTAACCCTGCTCCCAGCAGAGAGGCTAAGAAAAAGGAGTCCACGCCTGAGATGGCCTAGTTTAGGGACGGCTCTGCTGATAAATAGGCTTATACTCACCCAACCGGTGGAAAAAAGGTACTACAGGTTAACGGGGCCGGTGTCATGTGCTGGGGTCACGTCGTACTGAGATTGTATGCGCGCACATGCGCACCACCGAAAAATGATTTTTACTAAAGAAAAAAAAGAAATATATATATATATATATATATATATAGGACCAGACGGAGTATCTCCCTCCTGCCTGAAAGCCTGTGCTGAGCAGCTGGCCCCCATCTTCACACGGATCTTCAATACATCACTGGAGCTGTGTGAAGTACCTTCCTGCTTCAAAAGCTCCAGCATCATCCCAGTCCCAAAGAAACCTGCCATCATAGGACTCAATGACTATCGACCCATTGCCCTGACGTCCGTAGTCATGAAGTCCTTTGAGAGGCTGGTATTGAGCCACCTGAAGGACATCACAAGACCCCTGCTGGACCCCCTGCAGTTTGCCTATCGGGCAAACAGGTCGGTCGAGGATGCAGTCAACATGGGACTGAACTACATCCTGCATCACCTCGACTCCCCAGGGACCTACGCTAGGATCCTGTTTGTGGATTTCAGCTCTGCGTTCAACACCATCATCCCGGACATCCTTCACCAGAAACTCACCCAGCTCACAGTGCCGGCCTCCACCTGTCAGTGGATCACCAACTTCCTGTCTGACAGGAAGCAGCAAGTAAGGCTGGGAAGCATCACATCCAGCACCCGGTCACTCAGCACTGGCGCCCCTCAGGGGTGTGTTCTCTCCCCACTTCTATTCTCCCTCTACACCAATGACTGCACCTCAGGGGACCCCTCTATGAAACTCCTGAAGTTTGCAGACGACACCACCGTCATCGGTCTCATCAGGGATGGGGACGAGTCTGCCTTCAGACGGGAGGTGGAACAGCTGGCTCTCTGGTGCAGTCAGAACCATCTGGAACTGAACCCGCTCAAGACTGTGGAGATGACAGTGGACTTCAGGAGAAATCCCCCCCCCACGGTAGCCTCTTTGCTCCCATTCTGAATAGCAAAGTGGCTACCGTGGACTCCTTCAGGTTCCTGGGATCCACAATCTCACAGGACCTGAAGTGGACCTCCCACATAGACACAACCAGGAAAAAGGCACAGCAGAGGATGTACTTCCTGCGTCAGCTGAGGAAGTTCAACCTGCCCCAGGAGCTGCTGATAATGTTCTACACCTCCATCATTCAGTCTGTTCTGTGCACCTCCATCACTGTCTGGTTTGGATCTACAACCAAACTAGACAGACACAGGCTACAAAGGATAGTCAGGACTGCAGAAAAGATCATTGGTGTTGATCTGCCCTCCATCCAAGACTTATACCTGTCCAGGGTCAGGAAACGGGCAGGTAGCATCACTGCAGACCCCTCACACCCTGCACACAATCTGTTTAAACTCCTCCCCTCTGGCAGACTCTACAGATCACTGTACGCCAAAACTACCCGCCATAAAAACAGTTTCTTCCCCCAGGCTGTCACTCTGATCAACACTACACAGTCATAGAGTGTCAAACCTGTTTCTGTTACTGTGAAATAACCATGGAACTAAACATAACAACCCTGGATCAACCTGTCACTGCAAAATGTTCATGGACATAATATTTTCATTTAAATGTTCACCTGCACTACTCATCAATGCACTACTGCACTATTATCTTATTATTATTATTTTATTTCGTTATTATTATTATTATTATTATTATTATTATCTTGTTATTTTTATTTAGTTTGCACATATTAGTCTAACTACTCTTATATTTATGTTTATACTTCTTTTTTTATTTATTTTTTTTTATTCTAGTTGATTGTTATTGTTATTATTATTATTATTATTATTATTAATGTTACACTATCTGAGAGAGCACAGGTCACCAAAACAAATTCCTTGTGTGTATTCATACACTCTTGGTCAATAAAGTTGATTCTGATATATATATATATTTGTTTAATTATGGTTGTCTTTTTTATTCCTATTTATTTTGTTTCCTCACAGAAGTAAAAAACTAATATTTTAAGAAGAAATTAAGTATTAAAAAAAAAAAAAAAAAAAAAAGAAAAAAAAAATTAAATTAGTGTGGAAAACCGAATTTGGACAAAAATAAAACATATTTCATAGGGCCCTATATGGTCCTTTAGATCATCCAATTTTTATTTTTTTAAAGTAAAAATTGTTATAATAATAATATTGCATTGGATTTTATATAGTGCTGCTTTTTCATTATTACTATGTAATCTAAAAAAAATCACATGCCATGACAGCTAAGGACATGTTTCTTAACACTGAAATTTTTATTTTAGGTATTTCAGACATATTTAAAAGTTGAAAATTCACAACAATTCTACATATGGTCCCTTTAAAGCTGCTATCCAGAGTTTCTGAGAAACGTCTCAATGTCCTGCCCTCTACAGCTCCACTTCCTCCCACTGCCTCTGCCAATCTACCAGAAGCCACACCTCTACTTTTCTGCACGCGCATTGCGGAACACAACAAGGTTGCATTGGGTCGCATTGATAGGTCTATGGGTCAGGTAAGAGCCAAAATCATATTTACATGTTTGCAGTTGTGAAGCACAGCCTTGTTTCCGTGCACAGTTTTGCATTCACTTTGATTGACAGTCTCATAAACAGGAAGTTGAAGCCTATTGGCTGGGCGCATTCGGCAATCATTTCCATTTGTATAGGGGTCTATAGGACGAAGGAGGGACTTATATACATTAATGTTTATGAATGAACACCAGCAGTAGACCATAGTAAAAGACTAGTTAGGTATTTTTATGCATTTCAAAAGAATCATACATAAACATAGATTTCTCAGAAACTCCAGATATCAGCTTTAAGAGTGTGGAATGCAGTCTTAAATGAAAGATTTTCTCATTTTAATGACCAGACAAATCTGAACATTCAATCAAACAACTTTATTTTTTTTAATTTTTATCATGCATTTAAAGGATTACAGCATCTCATTTCCATTAAAAGCATTGAAAAAATGGCTATATTCAAAAGTAGTGACATTATTAAGGCAGTCAAAACGTTTTAGGCTTTGTTTCTTTACATGTAGTGCTGATGTGGGAGTGTTTCCATGTTTATCTGTACTTCTTCCAATAACTAAAACTTTATATATATATTATTTGATACAAAAAAAAAATCAACCATAAAACAGTATAATGAACATAATAAGTATAAAGCAGCAGTGGCAGTAACAAAAGAAAGCTATACAGATGAATATAAAGCAGTTCTATGGGGGTATCTGACGCAGGCAGTTTGTATATATACAGTGCAAGAACATGCCACAGTGGTTTCATTACACTATAGCTGGTGAGTTATAAATAAGCTAGATAACAATAGTTACCCTCTGAGGTTAAGTTCTAAGGAAAGCATTGTAGGATTTGTCATAGAGTTCTATAGGCTTTGATGGCTGTTTTTTCCTATTTTATATCAACGTTGCATCTGATTTACACACCCATGTATTCTTATTTAAATGCAGACTCAGACAGACAATTTGACAGAAAATGTATATATAAAAAAAAAAAAGTTGAAAAGCTTGAGGGAAAAGAATGTTGTACAATTTTGTTGTATTAAAAGTGTTACTGCACAGGCGAAACGGAGAAAATGGTCCAGTGTTTGCTTTTCAATTTAAACTCTGCACAGCTTTGGATAAATTCATTTTTTAAATCAAAACATTAGTATCAAGCTGCACCCTGTTATTGAGAAATAATATCTGTGCATAAACATATGAACTAATTAGAGCCTCACACACCATCCAGTTAAACACATTACAGTGTAAGTCATCCCAGTGTTTCTAGAAGGATCTGCACAGATAGAACAGTGTTTACTTCTACCATCCTGACAGGTTATCCAGTGGTTCTGCAAAGACGAGGCACAAGAATTCATCTTTGCTTTTGTATGCCCACAGAAAATGCACATTATATGTTTTATCCAGTGTTTTATCCAGTGTCAGGTTTATTAACTTTTGGTCCATGAGGGGCGTCGCCCTGCAGATGTTAGATTTGTCATTAGCTGCGTTTCCATTAACCTTGAAAATGAACAAAATCTAAATAGCGCAATAAGAACTGGTAATGCAAACACCTGAATTATAAAAAAATTACACTAAAATATCGCTAAAACCTTTTGACGCTTTCATGAGGAGGAATTTCAAACATTTCGATATTGAAATGTGTCGCAAAAGCGCTATGGAAACACTTTTTCCTCAAATACACGTCACAGAACTTGACGTACATGGTCACATGACCATTGTTCTCTGTGAAAACATGGCACGGTACATGTAGACAGAAGAAGAGAGTGGGACACTTCTCATAATTATACTTTAAAATTATTAGTGCCACATTAGACGTGAAACAACAAAGGAATAAAGAGTGTTATAAGGGGGTTTGGAGTGTCCATCTTCATGCAAAGAAGTCTCGCTGGATGAGATTTCACTGGAGTTACGATGCTCCAAAACAACGTTCAATGGAAACACGTTCAAAGCGCAATTATACTTTGTCGACATTTAGAAATATCGCTTTCATTTTGCGAAAATATGTAATGGAAACGCAGCTAATGTTTCAACAGAAATGTTGTATATTGTGAGTGATTATCCAGTTCTGCAGAAGGCCAGATAACACGCTACTCATTGCACTTTGGTGTGTTGGAACAGGAGGCGTTTAAAACAAGCAGGACAGCAGCCCTCCAGCACTGGAGTTTAACACATGTTTGAGATTATTTCCCTTTTTTTAAAAAAAAACTGAAATGGTGCTTTGAGGAGCCACAGAGACATTTATTACTGTAGAGTGAACTTCTGAGATGTGGAATCTAATCACTCAGGTGTTCTGCAGGGGAATCCAAACCAAAACCTGGAGGGATGCTGTCCTGCAAATATCAGAAGCCTCTTCTCCAACACGTTTTAATTAAATGCCGAGTCATCTCCTGCTCTATAAATGGCCTGACCAGGGTTAGGGTCAATTAAAATTGTAATTTGATAATTAATTACAATTATGGTGTAATTCTGATTGTAATTGTCATAAAAAAATAATTTGCTGTCGTATATAAATTGTAATTGAGTTTAGATAATTCACTTTGTAACTGTAATTGGCATGAAAATTCTATAAAAATGGTCAATTATAATTTAACACAAAACTAAGGAACCATGTTACAATTCTATGTACAGTTCTACACATATATAGTTAATTATTAAAATATGTTTCATATCAAGCTTTTCCACATTTTACCATTTAAAAACAATTAAATCTAGGGGTATATTGACACAAAAAGGCTCAGACACCCACACCAAAAATATTAAAACCTATATTTTCATTGATTAGGAAGCCTCACAATGTAACCAATAGATAGGAAAGAAATTTTAGTGTGTTTTACAGCTGATTTAGGACCCGTTATCATTAGAGATGCTAACAGAAAGCTAACACAAGAAGAAGGTTTACTTTTATTAGATTATTTATTTCAGGTTCAGTAATTGTGATTAATTGTAATCCAATTTTAGTAATTGAAAACCTAACTGTAAACAACTTTGAGGATAAAACATTTTATTGTAAGTGAATTGTAATTGGAAAAAATGCTGGTCACTGTAATCGTAATTGAATTGTAATTGAAATATGTACTTGACCCCAACCCTGGGTCTGCACTCAGGTGTGTTTAAACAGAAACACGTGCAGGGCTGTGGTTCTAGCCCCTCCTGGTCCAGTGTGTTGAACTGTAGAAGTAGTTCTTTTGTTTTATTTTATCAGATGATAGACGTCAGCATACAAACAGAAATGACAATGGCACCTGGTAGATTTGAACCTGATGCTAAAAGGTCTTTCTGGCTTGATTTATCATGACAGTGTTTGTTATCCATAAAACAATGAAACATAAACGATGAGTTAACAGTGACACAAATCAGTTAAACAGTGTTTAAACTCCAGTGATCTCAGCAGAAAAAGATGTTATAACACAACGTACACATGGAGGACTTTACAGAGAAGACAGTGGGAAAGTAAAAGGTTTTCATTAAAATAATATACAATAATGAATGACACAAAGAAGCCCCAATCTGAAGAGAAACACAATGAAGCGTAATGGCCTCTTCTTCCAGCTCAGACGCAGCCCGTTTTAATGGCAAAGTGATAATCAGTGTATGACGAGAGTTTTTCTTCAGTGGCACAACTCACTTCAATCTGTCAATACAAAAGAGATGAAGAAAAGTTATGGTTCAACTCAATTGCACTTATTGCATTGTTTTAATTGGTGCTCAAATGATGTTAAAAAAGGTTATTTTCAAAGCGTTAAAATCTATGTACCTTACGTTCCGTTTTGAAACAAAAAGACAAATAAATGGTTATTTCGTTTTAGTGACTTAAAACCAATACAGAAATATCTGTTTTAAAATCTTGTTCTGTTTGTGTGATATATGGATATTTACAGAAAACTATGGATGAGGGCCTCATGTTTTAATCTCTCCACACAGAGTAGACTCACAGATGGACTTTTACTCTGGGACAAAAAAAGGAGCAATAAGTCACATTACTGATGAACTGGTGAATTGAAACGTTATAAATACATAAATAAATCAAAACAAAAAATGGATGTTGCAAAAAAACACACATGATATGTGACTAAAAGAACCAGAGGTGGTGTAATGAATCTACTGGCGCTCCACGTTTCTTGTGATCAACTTATGTGTGTGTTGACGGCTGCCGTTAGTGGTTAGCGGTATTATAACATGCAAAATAAAATATTTTACTGCTCTCAAAAAAGTGGTGTAATTATTTTTGTCACCTGTTTATTTGGATACTATTTGGAACGTAACACCATAAAACAAAACTGAGCAGCTTTTTACGAGCTAAAACATCCACAGACTGAATAAAAACATGAGCAGGAAACATGCTGAAATAAATCCTAAACAGTCCTATTGTGTGAGACCTACTCCAGAACCTGGGGAGGGAAACCAGGTGCAGCGGACTTCAGTTCTGGTTTTTGATGTTTCTGTATTTCTATTTTGGTTTTAAGCCAGTAAAACTAAATAACCACACCGTTTATTTGTTATTTTGATTTGGTTTTAAAACAGAATAACCAAAGAACGAACGATACACGAATTGGCTTAACTCACAGATGCAGATACGCGGAAACGATAGGTGACGTCCTGGAAGGACGACACAGGCACTGACCAGAGGTGATGAGTCCCCTTTAACACAAACAAAAGCATCACAAGCCTCTAACTGAGTAGAAACACATTTATTGTACAACAAAAATAAATAAATCATACTATTAGCTCTAAATCAGGGAGTCAAACTCAAGGCCCGCGGGCCAAATCCGGAAATTAAAATTATAAAGACAACATATCATTAGCACTGGATGGTTCAGTTGCAAATATTTGTTCTTCTAAATTAGCAAATTAAATCTGACATATATGGAAGCCTGCAATATATCTATGCTCATTATTGAAGGATTTCATCAAAAATTGTTTGGTATAACTACATTATTCCTCAAATCTTACTTTTTCTCAAAACTAGAAATCCCTACTACTACTATTATTATTTTTTAAAGAATGTAAATTCAACAATCCTTTAGGTCAAATATTAGACATGAATATTATTGCTTTATGCTTAAGAATGTTAAAGGAATTCCATCACATACAGGGACTTAGAGCACAATAATGATCTGATTGCACTTCCTTCTTTAAAGTAATCTGTACTTTTCTGGTTCGGCCCCCCTAAGATCAAAGTGGGCTGTAAATGGCCCCTGATCGGAAGTGAGTTTGACACCCCTGCTCCAAATGGTAAATGAATAGGAAGTATATTCACATTAAAGGTTCAGAATATCTTTATAGTAATGGTAAAACTGTTTTCTATAGACGCTGACAGGAAAAATTAAACATTACATTACAAACATTTAAAGAAAAGTGATTAAAGTTCGAATACTGTATTACGACACATTAAATAAAGAAAACATTAAAAAATACAATTAATACAGTTACATAAAGTTCCCAGATAAAACTGGGGAGAAATAGGGTAAACATTACAATGCTAATTTGAATTAGCTTTACCTTTGTTGGTGTACTGTGGTCACTGTGGAGTTCTGTCTCTGTATGGCTTGAACATAACTGTCCTTTTGTGGTTTCACATTGTCTAACCCACACTCGGTTAGCAGACCTGAAATAAACGAGTGAAAACAGGACGTAAGTGTCTGCCTTTTAAAAAGGTTTTGTGTTTTTGGCTCATTTTAAACAGATGAGAGCAGATATTTCATGTTAATCGCCATAGATCAAAGCATTCAGATCTGCAGGACTGGATTTATTGTAATGACTTAAATGGAAACATCTTTGCTGTTGCGATACTTACATCATGTGAAAAGTGATTTGTGGGATGGATGCATTTTTTCTTCCTTGGAGGGAAACTGTGAAGCTAAACTCAAAACAAAGAGAAGAATTATAATTCAAAAATGGCAATTAATAATTGGAAAGTAACACTTCATTAGGCAAATAGTAGGGATGCAACGATTCACTCAACTACTGATACGATACGATTCACGATACTGGGTTCACGATATGATTCTCTCACAATTTATTTTACAAAATGAGACTTTTTTTTTTTTCAAAAATAAAAATACAAATACTGTGCTATTTTCTTTTATCTTTCATTGTCAAATGAATCCCATGTTAAACCATGCAAAACAATGCAATTGAATTAAAAATAAATCCTGAATGAAATAAATAAAGAAATAGTACAAATGAAGAAGAAGCCTATTCATTTAAATTCTGGCTCTACAGTAAACTATGCAAAACTGCATAATAGTTCCTTTTCTTTTTAAAAGTGCAACTGAAAATGTATTTTGTGCCTTAACAATTAGACTTTAATACAAATCATATATTAAAGAAATAATATAAATAAAAAAACTATGGCTTTCATTCTCTTGTTTCTCCCTTTCCTCTCTGTGACCCTCTAACCTTGGATTTCACGTTCTTTCTTTCTCACCTCTTTCATTTTGTCTTGGGGAAGCCAAAATGCTTCCACACTTCTGATTTAAAACACGGTGGTGCGTCCTGAATTTCAAATTCTAAATAGATAGCACCCTATGCTGTTAAAAAAAGATTTATTTATTTATTTATTTATTTATTTTAAAGTACTGCGATTAAATTTCAGAGTATCGATGTGAATCGTGACACCTTTGAATCGATTTTTAACTGCCTCACAATTAATCTTTACATCCCTAGCAAACAGTGAACACCAGAGTCAATTTGATGTGTTTCAATTCAACTTCAGTTTTAAGAGCACAAATACAATTATGTTGAATGTTGTAGATGCAAAACATTTCACACGTGTCCTCCTTCAATGATCAGTTGTAGAAGGGAAAAATGATTGGTCGGTTGTTGCATGATCAGCTTAGTTATAGTGCATCGTCACATCTCTGTCTTTTTGAGAAATACATAATATGATATGATTTATAATGTGATATATTGGCAGCCTAGTCCTCCTCTAGTGCAGTGTTTCTCAAGGGGTATGCGATGTAACTTCAGGGGGTCCTTGAGAGAGACTGAGTGGAAAATTAACAAATAAAGAGTCTTGGTCCCACACCAAGCATGTTTTGACCAGAAATGATAGAAACTATAAAAATAAATCTATTCAGGAGTCACTAAATCAGTGTTTTTCAACCTTTGGGTCGGGACCCCATGTGGGGTCGCCTTGAGTTTTGTTTCTGAAAAATGTCATTAGATTTTTTAATTTTTTTAATAATTATATTTTTTTCTTAAATTAAAACAACACAATCTTAAACAACTGTATTTCTATACTTTCACTTCTAGTTAAACTAAAATGCAGTAAAAAAAAAAAAAAATAATAATAATCTGAGCTCAAACATGATCAAAAACTAATCCTAGATAAAAAATGTTTTTGGGGTCGCCAGAAATTTTTGAGCAGTTAAGACACGCCCAGTCTATACAATAAAATCTCCAAAAAACTATCTATACTAAGCTAACTACCTAGTCAACACTCACTATACATCTATTCACAATACTCTGAATCCAACATATATCACCACAGACTACAGAGTCCACAGGTGGTTTTAATAAAAGGGGTGGAGCTAACATTGGTGGTTCGTGACAAAAGAAGCCACCAAAACATCACAAACCACTACTATCAGCCAATAGCAACATTTAATTGTAACAGCTGGATTTCAACCCATAGAGGGCAGTCATGCTTACATTTTTACAATAAAATACACAAAATTGAAATACTTTAACTAAAATGTCAAGATTTAGACAAGAAACAATCAACAGCACTACTTCTTATCCAAATATGTTGGTTGGTTTGGGGGTTCAGTTACTCTTTAAAGCTGCTTAACTTTAACCACATAACTCACATTTTTACCTAAATGTCATCCAAAAGTTATTCTCATAAATCCTCTGACAGGAAATTACTCACAAACAAATGGTGAAGGTAGAAATTGCTGCAAGTTTGTTTTTGTCTCCACCATCAACAACGGGTTTGTTTTGAAATGCTAATGTGCCTGAGGGGTGTATTCCAGAACAGAGGTTCAACAAACTCTGAGTCTATCCATAAACTCTGGGTCAACATACCCCACGATGGGAAACTCTGGGCATCTGATTCCATTACAGCTGGTATGAAGTGGGTCAATCAGCTCTGAGGTTACTTCCGTGCACGAGCACGATAAAAAGCCATCATCAATTGAGCAGAGGTAATACGAGCTACCATGGCAACCACCCAGAAGAGAGTGATTTATTCACCCCAGTGAAATAAGCAGGTGTTTATAGGGGAATATGAGCCTTTTATAAAGGTGTTCACACAGGACGCCACTTCAGTGACTATAGTCTTTTAAATCGCCCATGATATGTCGTGGTTTTTGGTCACTTCATCGCTCCAGTGACGTAACGACCGGGGACTAAAATGAATAGTGTCTGAGGAGCCGGGGCAGCCGCACTGAGAGGGCTGTTGCATAGAGAAGGCTGATCACTTCTACAGCCGTACCTTTACGGCATTTTTCATAGACAGCTCCACCTGTACTTAAACAATCAACTTACAGAGTTACTAATGGATGAGTTCACTCAAAATATAATTAAAATTTAAAAGGGGTGTTCAAGGAGTATTACACTTTAATTTGGCCCCAGTAAATTGGCGAAGTGTACACTTTACAGCCCTCCCGCTGCAGCGGCTATAAAGACAGTGACGGCCACTTGACGTCGTGTCATTTATATTGATTTTTAATGTTAAAAAAGACGTGAGAGAAAAGATGACTCAGAACCCCCGACCCCATGCTCTTAAGTGTGTTTCCTTACCTGCTGCGCCACCATAACTTTTAAGCTATCTATTCAACTTTTGATGACTATATATCCAGTCGTAATACCATGAGAAATAATGTAAATGTTGAGCTTTAAATGTGTATTCATGTAAATTGACATATCCACCTTTACATTTGCCACAGGTTTGTATCCAGGGAACTATACAAAAGTTGTCAGTAGGTGTTTTAATGCAGATCAATTTTTCTGATTGCTCTGCATACAGAGCCTTTCCCTAAATGCTCTGCATCCCCATTGTTATAAAGAAAACTACCGTTTGCAAAAAAAAAAAAAAAAACGTAAAGCAATGTGATGTTACTAATGTGTGTCAGAGAAGAGTGTCAAGGTACGTTACAGTATTCCTTGAGAAGTGGTGTTCAGGTGGGCGGAGCCAGGTAGAAACCCAGGGTTTCCTAGACAAAACCTGCCAGGTTTAGTTCACGGAGAATGTTACCATGGTGACATACTCAGAGAAGAACGTACCTCACTTTCAGGAATGGGATACTCAGAGTTTTGTACCGTGGGACTCCAAATGAAGTTAATCAAATCTCACTGATCTAAGTCAAGGCAATAAGTTTGCTTTTTTCTTTTTTTTAATGTAAAGTATACTTATTATTCTTTACAGTGTATGAGGTAACTGATTTTGGAGAACAACTTTTGGCTGATATGCAGGTACAGGTTAAAAAATGTGATTTACATGGGTAATCAGCTTTTAAATTGGCATTATATCATCATATTATAAAAGTATTTGACCCTCTTAGTGTGTGGCCCTGCTGTAGAGGGTCATTAAAGGATGAAAACACAGTGACAGATACGTTGGAAGGCCACCAATTTCTGTAATTTCAGGATTAAGGGACACAAAAACGTTTCAGTTGTGATTATAACACCTCAGTTATTATTCTTGAACTAATTTATGACACAAAAGTTTGTGTTTACCTGCAGCTGTCTGGTGTTGTGCATCTTTGTGCTGTGACTTCTTGGTCTGTCTCCACAATATAAACACTGGTGAGAGAGGGAGCTGTCCTTCCTCCTGTTGGATCATAAAAAATAAATAATGCACCGTTTCATCAAACAACACTATTTGTCACAAGATTTGCTTTGCAGCTCAGATGAGTTTTACAAGGTTGGAATGTTGTGTGCATAAACAGATAGTAGCCTGTGTGTGAGCTGTGGGTAAATATAATAATAATAATAATAATAATAACAATAATAACAATAATAATAACAATAATAATAACAATAATAATAATAAAAATAGAATATTTGCATTTCCTGAAGAAAATGCAAGTGAGGATGCAGATGCTGGCGATGTCCCACTGCATTAGCTTAGCATTAGCTAGCATTGGCATTCGCTTAGCATTAACTAGCATTAGCTTAGCGCGAGTATTAATGTTAACATTAGCATAGCATAGCATTAATATAGCATACCATTAGTATAGCATTAGCATTATGCTAGTGTTAGCAATAGCACCAATCTAGCATTAACATTAACCTAGCAATGGCAGTAGCCTAACATTAGCATTAGTCTCGCATTACAGTTGGAAAAAAAAGCGGAAAAATGGGTTGAAAAAGTAAATAAAAGTGGAAATGGGCTGAAAAAAAGTTTTAAAAAAAGGTTGAAATGGGTTGAAAAAGTAAAAACAAAAAAAGTGGGAAATGGGTTAAGCAAGGTTGAAAAAGGTTGAAATGTGTTGTAGGTAGTAGTTGAACATGTTAAAGGTTGAAATCAGTTGAAGAACGGCTGGGGATGAAAGGGTTAAAAGTTGAAAAAGCTGAAATTTACAATAGAAATGAATGGGAAAGAAAAAATGTACAAAAAAAAGTTACAAATGATTCAAGTACAACATAAATCTCAGGAACTTTTTTGATAGCTTATTTGTCAAAATTGGACAAACTGTGTATGAGGAAGTCAGCAACGACGGAAGAAAAAAGAATAAAAATAGTTTAATACTGATAATAATAGAATACCCTTGGTGCTAAGGCTTCGTTGTCTCCGTGGCGCTGGTTGCTGCCCGCCCCCTGGCAGCCGATTGGTTGATCCCAGTGCGTCTGGATCTGATGAGGCGGGACGTTTGGACTTGGAGTAGTAAACAGGTGCTGAGGTGTGACTCAGACGGTTCCTGTTGTGTCCGTCCTTGTCCATCGGTCTGGACTTGGCTTTTTTATTTATAGTTCCTGCTGTGGGAACCAGACTGCTCAGACCTACAGACCACACATCATTACCAGGGTTTTTTCAAATTACAATTACATTTTCACTTATCATGTTCAATTACAATTCAATTATGATTACGGTAACCGGGATTTTTTCCAAATACAAATGAATTACAATTATTATTTTTCCCTTGAAAGTCAATTACAATGTCATTCTCAGTTACTAAAGTTCAATTACAATTTTACTAACTTTAAAAAAAAAATATTTATTCGGTTTTTAAAAGCTTTGCAACACACACACACAATTTTGAATTTCCAAGGTAATTACAGTTACAAAATAAATTATCTTGACTCAATTCCAATTCAGTTAAGATTACAATGGCAACAGATTCTAAAAATTACAATTATAATTATGCCGTATTATAATTGACCCCAACCCTGATCATTACCATGCAGCGTTGACAAAGAAAGATAAAGGGGCTGTTGTACCTGGTGTGGATTGGTTGTTACTCAAAGTCATAACAGTAGCTGATTGGTTGTTTGCTGCTGTGGTTGGACAGCAGACTGTAGGTGCTGAAAGGAAAAGAAAAACACAAATAAACAACTTTACATCTAATTAAGTCAGGAGAGCCTTCCTTTAAAGTAACATAGACATTTTTTTTTAACAAAAAAGAAGAATTTCTGCACAAGGAGTGCAAGTGGACTACATTTCTGTTTTTTTTTCCATTACTTTTTGTTACAAACAAACATAAACGATAAAAAAGAAAATATTCTAGTTTATTTTTCCATTACTTTTGTTACAAACAAACATAAATGATAAAAACCTGACTAACTAATAATCAGTAACTTATGATACACTAGAATACAAAGCAAAATACCAACAATGGTAATAAATTCCATTCAGTTCAATTAACATTTAAAGACAACAATAACCATAGACGAAATCGGCCTGTTTGTTGCATTAAGCCCCATCCTACTAATGTAGTTATGCAAAATTAAAGTGGTCAGTAATACATTTTTTTTTTCCTTTTCTTCTTAGTCTATTAGACAGTCAATTTTTTTTCTTTTCTTCTTATCACCCCCCAGGCGCAGCCGGGCACCAGCCACATCCGCCAGCGGTCCAGGGGGCGACCCCCCCAGAGCAGCCTGCCCCACCGCAACAGGGAGCGGCCGAGCAGGAGAGAAGCCCACGCCCGCACCAGGGCCAGAACAGGCCCGATCACCCACGCCCGCACCAGGGCCAGAACAGGCCCGATCACCCACGCACCGACACGAGACACCTCTCCGACGCCAACACAGCCCGCAAGACAGCAGGCTCCAGGCCACCAGCCCCACCCCGCCCAAGGCAACGCGGCACCACACCGAACTGTGGCCAGTCGCCAGGCAGACGGCAGGAGAGCGCGCCCCGAGACGGCCAATCCGAAGACCCACCCCCGCCCTGGCACGTTGCTCACGGGGCCCAGCTCACCCAGCCAGCAGACCAGCCACTCCCGTCGCAGATCCGCCAGGCCATTCTGACGCACTCTATAGTAGCTGTTGGAAGGTGTGTGATCAGCTTAAACAAAAATACCCTTAACTCGATGAAATATTGATGGATTCACAAACGGTTTGACTTATTACAAACCTTATTATACATAGGTATGACATAAAATGCTGGTACATGTTGAAATTGCCACTTGCCGTTTGAAAATTGGTTGAAAATTGAGCAAGTTAGTGTTATTTAAATAGTACATGCACCATTGACATCGATGTAATGAGCGGGGCCAGCTGTCTATATATATATATATATATATATATATATATATATATATATATATATATATGGTGGTTTGCCTCCAGGCCCAACAAAATATATCACAATGTTTACAAACAATCAAAGGGTCTCTATGGCGATGTGACCCTATGTCACTCTATTACTCACCTGGTGCTGCTGTGGTGGACACTGGAATATATAAACTCTTACGTGGAGATCCCAGTGCAGCTTTTGACCTGCATCAATCACACAAAACAGGACATAACAGGTAAAATATTGATATAAATATAATATAGATCTTAAGGAAAACCTAATGAAATAAGTCGAACCAAGCAAGTAAAAATATGATTGAATCAGGAATAAAAAAAAGAGAAGAAAATGAGAGGCTGTTGATAGTTTATACCATGAGCAGACAGGTGGACAGACAACAACAGTGAAGATTGGCATCCAAGAGATGTGGAAAGCAGATGGCGACGCAAGGCTACATGAAGAAGAAAAAGAAGAAGAAGAAGAAGAAGAAGAAGAAGAAGAAGAAGAAGACGAAGAAGACGAAGAAGAAGAAGAAGAAGCAAAGACATGTATCATTGGACAGGAGGAAGTAGATTATTTCACTCTTACACTTCAGCAGGAATATTTTACTTACCCATCTTTCTCTGTGACGTCTCCTCGATGGTGAAGTGTGAGCACATACAGGATAGACATGGAGATCACACTGAAACCAAGCCAAGATAAAAACATCACTATTATTAGCATTATTAGCACGAGTACAGTGCCCGTCAGAAGTATGTATTCATATGGGAGCTTAAGTAGAGTTGTCAATTATGGACAAATGAGTATGTGTTCTAAGGTTGGATCTACAAAGAGGTGTACATACTCAGTACTCTGTGGTGTTATAAAGGGGTTTATGTGCAGGTGCAAAATAAAATAGCATGTGCAATTTCCATGCTGCAGTTTAGGTAGAATCTGATAAAAGACATACATTTGTACAAATAAAACTATTTATTCATCATCTAACATTTCTTAGTGCAGGGGTGCTTATCACCCAAGGTCAGTAATTCATTTACAAACAGATGTAACTTCTAATCTATAAATCATGTGTGTGGCCAGAGGAAACATGGTGTGTGTGTGTGTGACTCGCTACTCCTCCGTGGGCTCACACACACGCACGCGCTTCAGCCGCGCACATGCACGCACTCAGTGACTCACATCAGGTTAAAATGCCTGTGTCTCACGTCCAATGTGTGAGACTTGAGAGCTTTGCTACTATATCAGTGTGAGTGCGACTGCTCAGACGGCCTTCCCCCTCTCCGGTCTAACCCTCAGTCCGTTGATTCCGTGGTGATTTCAAAATAAAATGAAATTAAATGTTTTGGAACGTAACCACCAAATGAGGAACAGTCAAAAAGTATGTTTCCTCAAAAGAGAAGTCCACAGGAGCTCAAAACTTATGAAAGAGCCTTAAACTATCTTCCTCTCTCTCTCACTCGTGTGTCTGCTTGGCTGTTTATGCGCACGTCTTTTGTGTGCTCACGTAGCTACTTAAGCTCTTCAGCGATTGGCTCTGGCAACACACGTGACTCTAGCTTGCCACTGGGATTGGCTCTGGCACGCACAGGAGTGGAGCTGTGCTGTGATTGGTTCTGGGCGTACACGTGACTCTAGTGACTGTGCTTCGCTCGCGATAGACAATTTTATGAAATTATTCATTAACTGTAGCATTACCGTACAAACAAATGCGAAGTCGCACAGCTTTGAATCAAGCTACAGCTATGTAGCAAGTATGAGCTCTGTCTGTCCCTGAACACCAGAGATAATTGAGGCACAGACAGACACACTGACAGACAGACAGAGACTCCTTGCTTTTATAGAGAGAGAGATGTGCATGGATGGAGCTGATATTTGTAGCTGTGTTGTGTTCTCTAACCTGAAGGCCATGACCACCACCAGAGCGAGGATGGCCCCCTGCATGAACCTGGGGCTGATGCAGCCCTGATCAGAAGGAGAATTCTAAAATAGGAAAAACATTTACAATCAAACCTTTTTCAATAATAATCACTCACATACCTTTTGGACTTTTATGTAAAAGATGCATCACTGCTAACCTTGCTTCCAGGTTGCACTGGCTTCTTCTTGAGTGGACCACTTCCTGTTCTGCTAAAATAGCTTCCTGATTGGCTGCATAAGGGAACACAAAATGAAGTTTGTCTAAAGGCCTTCAGACAGAGGTGTAAAGAGTACTGATATATCCTAATACTGTAGTAGAAGTACTGGTACTTGATTGAAATTGTACTCAAGTACAAATACATGTATGGCATACATAAAAAACTCAAGTACAAGTAAAAAGTAGCTCAATTAAATAGTACTCAAAGTAATTTGTTACTTAAATTTAAGTTTTTAAGTTTTTGGTAATAAATCTTGGTACGGTTCCCTTGCATACAGTAAATATCTCAAGTAGAAACCTAAAAAGGAAGAAACCAAATCTATCACAATTGGAACTTAATTTGTTTTCCACAAAGGCATCTGCATGAAATAAAAGGTTTGTCAAAATGTACAATTATTTTTTAAATAGAATAACACCAATTAATTTATTTCAAAATAAAATACAAATTTCAGGCTCTAAGTATAGATACATTTATGAATCTAAAACTGAGAAAATAACCTCCATTCAATGCTGTTTTGGCTCCGTGCATTATGTTTAATCTGATTGGTTGGTTATGATGTGATTCATTTGATTGTTGTCTGGTCATTTCAATTTTTTGTAGTTTCACAATGTCCATTGATCATTTTAAAACAAAAAATAATAATTTACTCAATAACTGTTGGGTGTAGAAATGTAACTATTTACTTTACTTCTTTTAAAACGTACTTAGGAATATACTCAAAAAAGTACAAGTAGCCATAAAAGCAACTCAGTTCCAGTAACGCGAGTAATCTATTACTTTCACCTCTGCCTTCAGACATTAAACTGAGACGAGGGCGTTTCACTCACCTCACTGTTCCTCCACTCACTGTGCTCTTCATACTGTCTAAACGACGCAGCTTGGCCAGTTTGCGGCTCCAGCGTTCCAGTTCATCTATACGCGTTTCCAGGTTGTCTGTGAGCTTGCACAGCTCCTTCACTGCTCCCACGTTCTCCATAAAGATACGCTCCTTGGAAACCAGAGGATGGATTTAGAGCCTCTTTCACTCAGGTTCAGTTCAATGAGGCTTTTCTGGAATTCTAGACTTATTAGATAAAAAGATGGCACTGTGAATAATGTGATCACTAATCACATTATAATTAGCTACACTCCAGGGGTAACCAATCTTTCTGAAACTGTTCACTCTCTCACTTTAATTAGAGATTAAGATAATAAGGAAGGCTAGCAGTAACTAAAGAAGGTAGGAAATGTTTGAGTTTCAAAGTGCAACGCTCTCTTAACATGTGCAATTATTGCACTGTTGCGTTTTCATTACATTTCATAGAAAATGAAAAATTATTCCTATTTCACTAGCTACTAACAAACAACCTTTAACTGATCTTAAAACATGTAACATTTGTAAAATGCAACAATTATGTCATTTGCGTTCATAAAGATACATTTTATATATCAGTGTTTCTCAAATGGGGGCATGCGATGGCACTACAGGGGGTAGTTGAGAGAGAAAGAGAGAGAGAGAGAGCGAGAGAGCGAGAGAGAGAGAGAGAGAGAGAGCGAGAGAGAGAGAGAGCGAGAGAGAGAGCGAGAGAGAGAGAGAGCGAGAGAGAGAGAGGAGAAATCTAACAAATTAAGTGTCAGTCTTGGCCCCACTCCAGACGTGAGATGACTGTAAATAAAAACAACTATAGAAAAAAATCTATTTAGGCGGCACTAAATCAATGTTTTTCAACCTTGGGGTCGGGACCCCATGTGGGGTCACCTGATATTTCAGAAAAATTGATATAGATTTTTGATTTTTTTTTTAATTATTATCCTTAAACAACTGTATTTCTATACTTTCACTTTATGAAATCTAAATCTAGTTCAACTAAAATGCAGTAAAGAAATGAAACATTTCAGCTCAAACATGATAAAAAAGAAAAAAAAAAAAAAAACTAATACAAAAAAAAAAAATGTCTTTGAGGTCGCCAGAAATTCTTGATATCAAAATGGGATCATGATAAAGAAAAGGTTGGGAACCACTGCACTAAATACTGTTTCTTTCCACTTATTTAAAAATGAGATTCTTGAAAATGCATGTTATCACTCGTTTATTCCATCATCATGCTCTATACCTCTATACTTAAATAGTAAATTGGACAAAAGGGGGGACTTGGATTCAAAAAAGTTTGAGCACCACTGTTATACAGTATATCATATTATATATAACATACCACAGACACCACATGAAAACATTTGTCCCAATGTTTTAGTGAAAATAAACACTTAAAGATGGTAATTTAATACTAAAACCTTATCACGTGCAGCAGTATTCAACTACTAACTACATCTGTCATATGTATTTATCTTAGTGAGTTTGAATCCTGGAAAGTAAATCATATTTTAGATTGAGCTCACTGGTGACTAGAGCTCCTGAGGGCCCCTCACATGGTCCATGTGGGCTACCTGAAGCCCACAGGCACCGTGTTGGTGACCCCTGAGCTACACCTAGCTAGCAGCAGGTGGGTTTCAGAGCTGCTTTAGGTCTAATAATCAACAAGGTGCTAGAAACCTTCCTCAGCACTGTCATCCACATATACAGCAAACATGTTCGTTACCTTATTGACGACCAACAGGTTGGGGATAGTTTCTCCATTAGCACACACCACATCCCCCCCCTCCTTCACCGCCTCAGGAAGGATCTGTTGGACCTCTTGTGCGATCACTCCTGTAGTGGTAAAGATTACATTATCACTGCCCACTAACAAAACCTCACTGAAATAATACATGCATATCATTCATCTGATTAAAACCTTTTTTTAGCACTCCCTCAAGCAAAGAAATTTGGATAGAAAATAAAGAATTTAGAGTCCATTTATTCTCAGATTAATTAATATTGAATAATCTCAATAATTTAAGCATTAACAGTCATCAATTATCTGTCTGTGTTCCTTCCTTCCTGCTTTTTCTGCAGCAACAGTGTTGTTTGAATTATAGGTTTTAATTCTTCAGATATTTAAAGAATTATTTCTCAATTACTGTTTGTATAAGTTAACATGTTGATAACCAGCTTCATATTACAGCTGCTCAGGGTGTATATCCAGGGTATATTTATCCAGCTTCGTAGTACAGGCCCACTATTTACAATGGATGAACAGATTTAAATGTACAAACTGAGGTTATAAGTGAGGTGCTTACCTGTTTCTGCCGTGTTCTCTATGCCCACAGTGGCAGCAAACTCAGGCTTGTATTGATAATGAACCAATCGCATCTGTGAGATCCTTTTTAAATTGTCTGTGGTGTCGACCTGCACGCAGACAGGTGGACAGAGGTGGAGATGACATGAACACATGAAGCGTGTGAAAACACTGAGAACTTAAGAGAAAACACACAAACAAGCTTCAAGGTCACACTAAGACTGCACTATTAATCGATATAAAATCGAAATTGGATTATTTATTGAGGGCGGTTTTTAAAAAGTCAAATTCGGAAAATTGATTTTTTCATTTACAAGGGTAATCACAGCATGAGTCTCTCCCCCAGGTCGTGTTTGGGCTCCGCGTGGTGAAATTCCATGTTGCTGAGGACATGGTCCCTTTAAAAACTGTTAGAAAAACAGGTTTCAAACACGTTTAAAGTGATAGACCCCCACTACAACCTCTTCTTTCTAAATGTGAATCGTGTGTGAGGTTCTTTAATGTCGGTTTTTTTTCTAATGCAAGTTTCTCTTTTTAAAAATCCCAAGGGATTCATTTTTGGTTGGACGGGTTGTTATTTTATCAATTCCACACGGGATTTAACATTCTTTATTAAAGTTTTGCAGTTGCACTTTATTCCCAATATGGACATTTGTTTTCACTTTGTTAATGAAAAGAAAATACTTATATATTATTTAATTTTTTTAAAGAGAAAACTGGATTTTGCTTTGAGGTGAAATCGTGCAGCCTTGGAACACACACACATCCTGACCTCCTGGACATTTTCTTTGGCCCTGATGTCTGATGGATGAACCACAGAGCCCATAACCTTCAGGTTGCCGTGGACAACCAGGGCCTCATCGGGGCGGTCCGTATTCACACCGACCCTCCCGTGGTGGTACACCGTGTCTGGCAGCTGGCCGCGCTGCCACAGAACCTCGTTGTCACTTTCAAACTGACCAGGATTTGATGCCTGCAAAAAATTAAGGTAGTAACAGGAAACCTGTGATTCAGATTTTAAATAATTATGCTGAAGAATAAACTTCAAAATACAAGTTTGATTTTTCATAAACTTGATGTCATTTGATAAGAAAGTTGGGCAAACACTCAGATACTTTTCTGTTCTTAGAAACACACCATAACATTAAACACACAGGCAGACGAAATGCAGTACGTGGAGGAGAGAGAAAAGACAGTTGTTGTTTTTTGAAACAATAACTCATGTTTTGTGACATCATTATTCAGGAAAGTAGATTTCACTGAGATTGCAACACATGAACCCACTTATGAAACCGGATAAAGGTGGTGGTCATTAGACACCACGCCTGACTGAATCAGGTTGCTATGACTACTCGAAATATTTTTGTAAACTTAGCGAGTAATAAAATCATGCAATAAAACGTGGCTTTGATCTTGAAGGAGTTTATTGGCTAAGAACAAGAAATTCTCCATAAGTTGTCCATACATTTAATGGCTACACACTATACGTATAGTTCATGACGTTAATCCAGGGACTGATTTAGTGAATTTTGACATGATGGATTAAATGAAATGTTAAGCAACAAAAGGTAAAAGTTTTAACAAGGTAAATCCATGTACCCTTCGTTCTTTGGTTATTCTGTTTTAAAACCAAATCAAAATAACAAATAAATGGTGTGGTTATTTTGTAGAAATACAGAAATATTAAAAACCAGACAAGCAGCGTTTTTTTGTTTTAAAATGAAATCTTATGTTTGTGTTATATTTGCATATTTACATGAAAACTATGGACGAGAGCTTCATATTTTAATCTCACCACACAGAGGGACCGAAAGACGGACTTTTACTCTGCTACGTTTGATAAAAATGATGTTGTCGCATGTTGCTCACCTCACACCGATGGCAAAGAGGCGTAATTTGTGTTTCGATGACGTTTCGTTAAAGAGTTATTGATGCTAGAAGTCTGAATCTGTGAATATCTGCCAACTTTACTGAACAGTGTTACGGTCTAAATAGTACCCAAATAAACTGGTGACTGACTGTCGACTGTGAGGCTGGTGTGAGGAACAATAGATGTTAGAACTTCTACGATTTGATACTTTTGCAAAAACAATTACAGCTTTTTTGAGGGCAGTAAAAAAAAAGTCTTTATTTTGCACATTGTAATATCTTGAGCCACTAAACGGCAGCCGTCAACACATATGGAAGTTGATCACAAGAAACGAGGAGCACCAGTAGATTCATTACACCACCTCTGATTCCTTTAATCACATATCATGTGCATGTTTTACATAACTTTCTTCTGTTTTTTTTCCATATACATGTGTATTAATAATGTTTCAATTCACCAGTTCACCAGTAATGTGACTTATGCGTTGCTCATTTTTTGTCCGAGAGTAAAAGTCCGCCCCCGTCTGTGGGTCCTCTCTGTGTGGTGAGATTAAAACATGAAGGACTCGTCCTAGTTTCCTCGTAAATATCCAACTATCACACAAACAGAAGATTTAATTTTAAAACAGAAAAACGCTGCTTGTCTGGTTTTTGATTTTTCTGTATTTCTCTTTTGGTTTTAAGTCAGTAAAATAAAATAACCACACGGGTGTTTGTGATTTTGATTTGGTTATAAAACAGAATAACCAAAGAACAAAGGGTACACGGATTGAGGTATGGCAATATGCTTTGCTTCATATGGAGTCGTGAGGATGCCACACAAACAGGTTAAGGAGGTAAAGTGATGGAAAGAGTAAATGTGGGAGAGTGAAAAGCAAATGATAACTGTCACAATCAGAAGAAATAGGATTGTAAGAAGCAGACAGACATGGCCAGACGTTACCCTGACGATGATCCTCTCAGACACATGTGCAGCCACAGTGTAGTTGTGACTGTGGGACTGAGCGTGCAGCGCCACCACCAGCATGAAATACCTGCAAAACCAAAGCCTCGTGAACATCTGGGACCAGCACACGTTTGTATCTGCGTGACTGAGTCTCACCGCTGGTCGGGGTTTGGTTTGCCCTTCTTTCTCATGTTGTTCGCTGTGGTTTCACTAAAATGGAGCCGACCCACTGTGACCTTTGTGACCTGCTCTGGTGGCAAAGTGACGCTGGTAGAAACGACAGATGTGTGTTAAAAACCCACTTTGACAGAGGTTTATCTGTTTCAGCTTTATTCGGAGGACTCGGACTCACAGCACTGGTTTGAAGGGTCTTTTGCTACGGTCAGACTGGGATTGCTCCACACTGATGGACTGGTTCATGGCTTCCACCTAAAACGAAAAAGATGTTCATCATTCCTGTGTAAAAAATGACCACAAAATGATCCCAGCACTGGCTTCACCTTTACACCGTTGAGTTTGAGATAAAAGCAATCGATTGGCTGCAGTCCGTCGCTGGTCTTGATGTACTTTGGATCTCCGAGCATGCCAATGTAAACTGTGACCTGGAAGTGGTTCTTCTTCTGGCACACAAAAGCATCATCAGCCAAGGAGAAGTTAAAGCCTTTGTCAGCATCAACACGGTAGGTTGGCATTGGACTAAGAAGAAGAAGAGAGATGATGAAAGGCTATGAATACATTGAACATAGAACTAACTTAGTTTTTAATTCTTCTCTATAAAGTTAACTTTATTAAGGCAGATTTTTAACAGAAAAGTTAAAGTTTTCAATCATTGGACATTAAAACAGCCTACAACTGATCAGGAAGTACTGTAGGTAACCGTGAAGAAGGATAAAACGTACGTTTGTCAGTTTCTGCTTCTATTTTAGTGTTCAAACCTATTTGTTTTGTAGATTAAGCAGAAAAAGTCAGAAATGTGAGACTGTGACGACTAAATTGATCTGTCATCTACACCAGTGGTTCTCAAAGGTTTTCTGGCTGAAGTCCCCCTTTTTCTTATTTCTGGATCCAAGTCCCACCTTTGTCCGAATAGAACATTTTAACTAGCATTCTATTTAAAAACAACTACAGAACATAATGATGGAATGAATGAGTCCGTCATTGTAAAAAGGGAGCTGAGCCAAAAAGCGAAGCTCTCGATTTACAGGTCGGTCCATGTTCCAACCCTCACCTATGGTCATGAACTTTGGGTCATGACCGAAAGAACAAGATCACGGGTACAAGCGGCCGAAATGAGTTTCCTCCATAGGGTGGCTGGGCTCTCCCTTAGAGATAGGGTGAGAAGCTCAGTCATTCAGGAGGGGCTCAAAGTAGAGTCGCTGCTCCTCCGCATCGAGAAGAGCCAGATGAGGAGGCTAGGGCACCTAATTAGGATAATTAGGTGCCCTGAACGCCTCCCTAGTGAGGCGTTCAGGGCACGTCCCTCCGGAAGGAGGCCCCAGGGAAGACCCAGGACACGCTGAAGAGACTATGTCTCTCGGCTGGCCTGGGAACGTCTCGGGGTCCCCCCGGAAGAGCTGGAGGAAGTGGCCGGGGAGAGGGAAGTCTGGGTCTCCCTACTGAGGATGCTGCCCCCGCGACCCGGAAACGGCTAAGCGGGAGAAGATGGATGGATGGATGAATGAGTGATAACCAGCGTTGGGAGTAACTAGTTATTTATTTTACAGTAATATATTCCTTTTTGAAGTAACTCAGTAGTGTAACTCATTACAAAAGTGAAGTGGTGATATATTACTAGTTACAATTAATGTAACTCAAGTTACGTGGACATTTAATTTAAGTGCATATTTGCTTTGTTTTCTCACTGTTTGCAATTATTTGAGGAAAAAAAAAAAAGAAGATGATCATTATAGTTAAATATAACTTATGGGGAACAAAAAAGAGCTTTCTGTTCCTGAAACAGCAGAAGTATTTGAAACAAAACTTAGACCGATGTTATTTGAACACAATCGATGTGATTATAATTAGTGTTCTGCACTAAAACTGTTTCAAAGTAGTGTAACTTTAAGTGTAATTTTAAAAACAGTAATATTGTAATACAAATATATTTCAAGTTTAGAGTAACTTACCCAACACTGGCGATAAAACGCATCATTATTATTAATGTCATTATTAATATAATTCTGTGTGTGTGTGTTTTTGGTGTCGCTTGGTTGTTTCTTATGTCGTTTTGTATGTTTCTCTGTTATTTTTGTGTATTTTGTTGTTGTGTGTCTGTTCTTTTTTATTATTAAGTATATTTTTCTCTTACTTTGTGTGTTTTTGTCATTGTTTTGTGAGTTGTTGGTAATATTTAGTATGATTATCATTTTTAACTACAAATAAACATTATAAAACCCCATATTTTTAATGCTTTCATTTGTTTCTCTCAAGTTTCCCCTGTAGTGCCATTTTGTACCCCTAGGGGTACATGTACCCCATTTGAGAAACACTGCTTTACATTATTGTCTCTGCTGATATCACTTGATTTATTTAGTCCAGAGTCAAGCTGCATCTCAAACTGCTTGCAAAGTTTTTTTTAGTTTTGTTCTTGTGCACAACTGAGTTTGCAAAAGCTATTAAATTATGAAGGTAGATATGTTGCCAAATGTGAGAGCTTGCAGAATGTGATGTGAGGTTGTAGAATATGAAGTTTTTTAATTACTTGCGTCAAATATGGTTTACAACCACAACTCTCCGGTTACAACTTCTCCAATCTGCCGCTACAGAAACACAAACTACTATTCTCGCGTGAAAATTCTGCGCTGCTTGAGTTTTGCAACACATTTTGCGAGACGTCTGTAGCAAAACAGATTTGTGCTTGTAGAAATGCACCGCGGTAAACTGGGAGTGCACAGAAATAGATGGCATGTGACGCTTGTTCACCTGTTGCAGGTGCATAACATAGATTACCTGCTCAAATGACAACAGGCACAACAGTATCGCAAAACACACTCTTAAAATTACACTTTTGGGTTAGTGTGGGTGCACAAGCTCTCATGTTGGAGAGAAGAATGGCTGCAAAGTGCAAAATCTTATTTTGAAGGTGTTAGTGGAAGAGCAGATTCATATATTCTTGAATTACTCCAAACAAATCTGAACATAACCAGGAAAAAGGTTCAACTCACATGACCATTTGACTACAAACCCAATGTTTGTGATGCAGTCAAAAACAATCTTGCGAGTCATTTTTCCCATTTTTGGAGAAACTACCTTAAATTTATTGATCCATGAGGCCTACACTATGTCTTTATCTGTGTTCTATCGTCCTCAGCAGGACAATATTCATAAAACGCCAATTAATTTATATCTAAGAATAACCAAAGAAGTATCTTTACACTGTTTATGTTTCATAAATAGGTAAAAATGGTTTAATTTATCTAATATACGGTACTAATAACAAAAGACATGTTGTACCTTTTAATTAAACTGTAAAAATAAAGATAGAACAGCTTTTATTTGTTCATCTGTACTTGTTTTTTCAACCTATTTAAACATTTTCTGCACATTTAAAGTTTTGATGTCTCAGCTGCTGCCTTATAAATCTAGACCTATTTATTCTATTCTTAATCAAATGAAACGTTCTCTGGCGTGATGATGATTAAATCAGAAAAGGTCTTGTGAGTTCACGTTAACCTTCCTCCCCTGCTATACTTCTTTTGATTCTGGCACATAAAAAGCCACAGAGAAGGTGCAGGCTAATTTTTTTTTTCGTTGACCCCCACCTCACGATGTGTTTCTGAGCCGAAACCCTTCGCCCGTTCACTCCCCCACACAGCTCACCACTGAGGAATTTCAGAACCTCTGTAACCCAGCTATTCCTTTGGCTCTCCCATTGTGTTGAATTATCAATCCAGCCAATTAAATCTTTTTTTTTTTTAACTCTCTGGAGTGCGTTCATCTCTTTTTCATTCCAAAATAAAGAGCTCTAAATGTGTGCGTGGTGCCAAAATAAATTCCACCCACAGCTCTTTGCAGTTGGCGTCATACAGTGGTGTCCATTTGTTCTGTTGGTGCGGTTGCCATTTGATGCACTGATAATTTGGGTCCAGGTAGGCGTTGTCGGCATCCGACATCAAACCTGTGATGGAAAGTTTCAAACAACAGTTGTTAAAGCGTGACAGATAAAGCTGAAAATGTTCATGTGTTGTCATAGGCTGCGTCCGAATATTCCCTCCTATCTCCTTTCCTATCCACTTTTCCTTAACCCTGGAAGTGTTTAAGTGGTGGCCATGATAAGGAGTGTTCCAATTCTCTAAAAGCTAAGGAAAGGAGGCTCAATGCTTCCTTTATAACCTCCTTTAGCCTAGGAAACACTGATCTTTTAATAAAGGAGACCACATAATGCTGACCCACAATGCATTGCAGCGACAACATTTAAAGGGACCCGCTCATCAGAGTGTTCACAAAAACTCACAAAGACTGAAAAGGAAGATCATGTAAGCATAATAATCTAAAACCCATATTTTATGATATGCAGCCATATTATCAGATTATAACTGACATAAAACAGACACTCTGTGGTTCTAGAAAAGGGATCAGAGATATTTTTAGCCTAATTATGTTTTATTCAACATATTCCATTCACCTAGGAATGCTTTGTGTGGTTGTACATGTGTATGTCTACAACATTATGTCGGCCTATATCTGGCATAAATGTAACAATTTCATAAAAATCCTACTTATTTTGCATTAATGTTGATTTCTGAGTGGAAGGTGAGTGTGAGCAACCGTTCTCAATGTGACGTTCTTTTAGTTTCACATTAGTTCCTCGTGGCCTCTTTTCCTTTGATTGACATTCAAACCTTGTGATATTTGAGATTATATCAGTGGTTAGAGGCGCAGGGGAAAGTGCAATAAATGTACTTTTAGAACATTTTAGAAAACGTGTATTTTTTTCACCACGGCAGACGTCACTAACCTTATTTTTAGTATTACATCACCCATAGGGCGTCTGATTGTCAAAACAAACATGATGACCTTTCCCTAACTCCTTAAGGAAGTCTCCTAACACCTTTCCTTAACCCTGTGACCTCATCCACGGGGTTAAGGAAAAGTGAGTATGAAAGTAGATAGGAGGGAATATTCAGACGCACCCATGGCCTTTATCTTGGAGCAGGCAGGGTAGAGGAAGACAGAAAAGATACCTGGTTCTTGTTTGATGATACCTGTGAGGATTTGGGAATTCAACGTGCTGTTGGGAGACTCAGAGTGTTTCCTCTTCTTAGCCTGATGAGCAGGGATGCTACTGCAGGAAGAAATAGAAAATCTACATGACAAAACATTGTTTTTCATCATTTTTTAAAATCTATCAGCTGCCCCCTCCCTCCTCTACGTGGTTATCACTCACTCTTGCCCGTGAGGATGCTGCAGAAGCTGATGGAGCATCTGCGTCTGCTGCATGTCTCCACCCCCACTGGTGGCTGGTCCAATAGGATACTGAGTAATCATGGGCTCGGGCTTCAGGTACATGTCCCGATGCATGCTGGGATAGTGACCGTGTGGTGGTAGGGGTGGTGTGGGAGTCATGTGACACATGTTCTCTGGTGTCATGGTCCTGATCATGTGAGGATCTAGAAAACAAGGTGAAGAATCATGTTTATTTTGCTGTTTGCTGGAAATTCAAAAAGGAAGGAAACTTCTCCTTGTTACAATATGTTCTCTCGACACCTTGTCTTTGTGATTGTCTTTAAAAAAAAAAGTTAAAAAAAAAAATCAATTAAATGAATGAATGAATACTATATCATAATAATACTGTTTATAAAAGTGAGAATGTGTGACACATAATGTTTGTACAAGTACATTTTGATTATCTAAAAAAGAATGTATACTGATGTGTTCACAGCCAATCAGTGCAAACTGAGTGACTTGTGTTTGAAGTCCTAATCCTTAGCTGATCATTTGTTCAACTTGAGGTCAAATTAGACTACGCCCCCTCCCGACTAACCTTGCCTATTATCCAATCCCTCAACTTAAAGGCAGGGTAGGTGATTTACGAAAGCTAGCATGATTTTGAATGTAGTTTCACCGACAGCTCTGCTTTACCCCTCCCCCCTCTGTGCGCCGTCTCACTTACATGCACGAGCACCACTGCTCCAGAGGCAGACCTAAGATCATCGCTTGTAAGTAAACACTGAACTTTATCATTATATAGTAAGTAAGTCATTTATTTATGAAGCGCTTTTTGCAGATAAAATCACAAAGTGCTGTACAGAGCTGTGGTGAAAATACAAGTGCAACATCATAATAGAATAATAAAACATGGGTGCATATACATCATAAGAGCAGCATCATAAATGGATAATAAAAATTGAAAAACCAGTTAACAAAAAGCTTTTCTGAAAAGCGAAGTCTTTTTTAAAAGAGTCCACACAGTTAAAGAGAGACCGGTGCAGGTTATTCCAGAGTCTGGGGGCTACGCCAGGTCTACTCTGGTTTTAAAGTTCGTTTTTGGGATCTTTAGGAGACCCTGACCTGAAAACCGAAGGCTTCACCCTGAAGTGTTGGGGCACAACAAGTCCATGAGGCCTTTAGGGGCCTGACCATGTAACGCTCGGAACGTAAGAACTAAGATTTTGTATTGTATTCAAAACTTATATAAATATGTTAAAAAAACGTGACAAAAAACTCTTGTATGTCCGTCACCGGTGACATGCTTTGAGTATTGGGTCGTTCATGTGAGAGGTCGAGAATGAGCAGAGATACAGGGAGACGTGATTGGTTAAAAAAAAAACCATCTTTTTTCATTGGTCGAAGTTTTTACAGGTTTCTGGCGTGATGATAGAACTGCTACAGATGACAGATTTTCTTCGTTCCTCTTTCAGAGCACATAAGATCTTAATTTCTGTCTGGACATCAAGAAAATTTCAACCAAAAACTTAAAGAGTGTGTATGGAAAAAAAATCACCTACCCTACCTTTAAGCCTGAAGTCTGGGTTCAGCCTCATGTGGGATTCTCCCAGTTTGTCCTCAGAGCTGCTCTCAGAGGATTGACTTGTGTTTAGAGGATCTTAAGCATCACAAAGAAACCTCCTTCTTAATGAAACATGTGAATTTGTGTACCCTTCGTTCTTTGGTTATTCTGTTTTAAAACCAAATCAAAATAACAAATAAACGATGTGGTTATTTAGTTTTCCTGACCAAAACAGAAATACAGAAAAATCAAACACCAGACAAGCAGCGTTTTTCTGTTTTAACATTAAATCTTGTTCTGTTTGCGTGATATTTGGATATTTATGGGGAAACTATGACGAGAGCTTGATGTTTTAATCTCACCACACAGTGGGGACCCACAGACGGGGGTGGACTATTACTCTCAGACAAAAAAGGAGTAACGCATAAGTCATAATACAATGAACTGGTGAATTGAAACTTTATTAATACTTTTTAAAAAATGGATGTTATGAAAAGCATGCATGTGATATGAGATTAAAGGAACCAGAGGTGGAGTAATGAATCTACTGGTGCTCTTCGTTTCTTGTAATTAACTTCCGTGTGTGTTGACGACTGCCGTTAATGGCTAATGGCATTAAAACGTGCAAAATAAATATTTTCACTGCCCTCAAAAAAGCTGTGTAATTGTCTTTGCAAGTGTCAAATGGTAGAAATTCTAACATCCATTGTTCCTCTAAGTCGATATTCAGTCACCTGTTTATTTGGAAACTATTTGCACATCAGTTTTTTAACTAACTATTTTATATGTCGTAGATGAGGTCTTTATGTATTTTCTTTTAAAAGCTGTTTTTAACCAGGGCATTGATGAAAGGCAGACAGCATTTTCCTTAAGCGGCTTTATTTTTCAAAGTTCATGTCTTTACTCTGGGTTTGAAAACCCCCGGCTGGGGTGATGGGGAACAGACGTGGGCTTAAGCCGAGCTGTGACCCACATAAACCTGAAATTCTTCTGTGACTTCCAATGACTCAAAGCTTTAAACAACTTTTATTATTTCTCTTTTTCACACACGTTGTTTAAAGGACATTCATGCTTCTTACCGTTGACCTGCTGAGGAGAGTACGGCTCTGAGCTGGAGTCTGGGGGAGACTCTGGTAGTGACCTGAGGAAAAACCACAGAACTGTGACTACTCAGCCAATTAAAACTACACGTATCTCTGAAACAATGAGTGCCAAACACTCCATCATCAATTGTTTTTGTCGTTACAATGTTGGATTCCTAATGGTTTACGGATTTTTCATGGAATTCTGTGAGTCAGAGTTTTCCCTGCAGTCATTTATAATCCTTAAGCATTAATTCTAGCAAGTTCATTTTGTCTTCCTTTTTGAAATAATATGTTATGGTTTCTTTTATTCATTTATTTTTGGGAATTTTAAACTGAAATTTACATAAAAACACATACAACACAAAGACAGAGACAATTGAAGAAAAAATACAGTAAGTGTGTTTGCGTGCATGTGTGTGATATTATAATAATTATAATAATGGTCTTGTGCTATTAGAGGGTGAGGGGAGGAGACAACAACAAGATAATAATAGACAAATATGTGGGAGAAAGGAATGACATATATACACACATACATACACATACACAATACAAAATAGATTAAAATTGAGAGAAGAGAGGGAAAATGAGAGAGAAAATAAATAATAATAATAATAATAATAACAATAATAATAATAATAATAATAACTAAATACAAAAAAATATATAAATAAAAGGAAGGGGAATCAAGGACAGTTTCAACCAGGAGCCCAGTGCTTTGCAAGGGAAACTGAGGAAGACTGATAGTTGGCGGAGAAAACATATCAGGAGATCAAAGTAAATTTCCTGAAAAAAGTTGTCCTAATAAATAAAACCATAACATATTATTGTAAGAGTTCGGATTTCAGGCATCTGAGAGGATTTAGATAATATATTATATAAACATTATATAACAAAAAAAGAGTCCTCATGGGATCATAAAAGAGATTCAGAATTGTAATGAGACAAAAAATTACTGCAATTGCGGGTTTTAACACAGTGGTTAAAAACAGAGGTGTAAAGAGTACTGATATATCTACTCAAGTAGAAGTACTGTTACTTGATTGAAGTACGTCATACATAAAATACTCAAGTACAAGTAAAAAGTAGCTCAGTTAAATAGTACTCAAAGTAAAAGTTACTAGTTACTTTCACCCCCACATTTATTGTTGGTAATAAATCTTGGTACGGTTCCCTTGCATACAGTAAACATCTCCTTTAGAAACTTAAAAAGGAAGAGATGAAATCTATCACAATTGAAACTTAATGTATTTTTCCACAAAGGTATCTGTATAAAATAAAAAGTTTGTCAAAGTGAACAATTATTTTTAAAATAAAATAAGACCAATGATTTTAATTCAAAATGAAAAAAATTCTCAGTTTCTAAGTATAGCTACATTTATGAACTCTAAAACTGAGAAAATAACCTTCATTCAGTGCTGTTTTTAGCACCATACATTACGTTTAATCTGATTGGTCGACTATGATGTGATGCATTTGATTGTTGTCTGGTCATTTCCTATTTTTTGTAGTTTCCCAATGTCCATTGATCATTTTAAAACAAAATAAAATAATTAACTCAGTAATGGTAGGGTGTAGAAATGTAATTAATTACTTTACTTCTTTTAAAAAGTATTTTAGTACAAGTGAAATTACTGCTTTAGAAATATACTCAATAAAGTACAAGTACCCATAAAAGCAACTCATACACAGTAAAGTGAGTACTTGTAATCAGTTACTTTCACCTCTGGTTAAAAAGCCCTTATCAATGAATCTGAGTGCTTTGGCCTCACCCAGGAGCGTAATGGCCCCTGTTCTCTGGTTTGATTGGCCCCTGCTGTTGCTGCTGCTGCTGCTGCTGTTGTCCCAGACAAGGGTAGACGTGGCGGAGGCCCAGGGGTGGACCTGGGGGAGGATAGGCGTTCTGACAACTGGGGATCCCCGGCGGAGGGGCTCCTTGGCGTAGAGGAATCGGAGGACTTAAACCACACGCCAACCCTCCAGAGGAGGACACTCCTGCTTGGGGAGATGAGTAATTTGGTCCCGGGGTGCTGTGGACCTCTGAGAAACAGCTGGAGGGGGGGAAAAGGAGGAAGAAAAAAGGAGATTAGACTTATCAAGAAAAAACAAATTCCTCTGTAACGACATGATCTGATTTGGTGGGTGCTAGTTGTTTTGACGCAGTTGGTTTGGAGTCCCTACTGACATGTCAGTGCTATCGTCCTCCTTGCTGATGTACTCTTCCAGGATACTGGTGTCGATGTTGGCTGGCTCCAGAGAACTGGTAATATCATGACCTGTGTTGAAGGGAGGGTTGGGAACACGGAGATGGAGAGCATCTGGGGATTAGCAACAGGAATCTTTCAGCAGCTCTACCAAAGCTGTGGTTTCAACACACACAACGTGTTACATTGTCCTGTAAGAGAATAAAACCGTGTGCTCGCTTTGCCCACTTATAATCAAAATACTTAATCAACTGCTGAACAACTCATTTTTTTAGTTTTGGAAAGACCAAAACATTCTCGTTTCCCATACATGTCGTTTTTAAGATATTATGAGTTTTTTTCTAAAGCCTTTTCCTATTTTTCAAAAGATGAAACCATTTGTACGCTGTGAGTAAATGTGTTCAAATGGTTTCCTCACAACTTTCCTTACTTCACCCCGATTGGAAAAGCCTCACAAATCCTGACCACATGACCCCCCTACGTGACCCCCACCTAATCTTTCAAACACAAGCATGTGAAACAAGCCTCTATGCATTTATTTGAAGAACAGAAAAAATAGTCTCCAGTGTATGGGGAGAGATTTGTCTCACAAATATTCACACACAGATTCACAATTTTCACATGTATTTTTTAGATTTACATTACAGTGAAATGATGAAAAAGTATTTTTTGTCAAACCAAGTGTTGCACTATGATCAGTAGGAGACAAACGAAAGTTGCAGAGATGTTGGTGACACTGCAGTAAATACCAGTGACGTTATTAGGACGGATGTCCTGATGCAACTTTTTAATTTCCGATATGATACCGATATTGCAGCCTTGCGTATCAGCCGATACCGATATTGATCCGATATGAGCATGAATCAAACATACTTTTTTTTTCTCTCTCTCTCTTTTCTTTAATAAAAAAATAATAATGACTTATTTTGTAGTGTGGAATGTTAGAAAAGGTTTGATCAAGTGATGTCACTCAAACAGAGAACAATAGTCAGCAACAGTAGGTATGAGAAAAACTGACCCATTTATTATTAAACAATTGGTTACATAATTTTTAACCTTCAACATAATATCTACAGTATTATACAATTGAATAAAATAAATTAAAAATGAATTAAAAATCAGAAAATCCGGAAATTTGAATCTGATATCCAATATTCGTTTTCAGGCTAATATCGAACCGATATCCGATATCGATGTTGGATCGGGACACCCTAGTTATTAGATATTCTTGTAGCTTGTTTCATTAAATTAAATTAATCTTCACCAAAGACTTCAATGCTGCCCCCTAGTGGAGGGGTGGCGCTTTTCACACACGTGGGTCGGTAGCTGTGTGTGTGTGAATCTGAGAGAAACTGGGTTACGTTTGTCTCAAAAATAAATTCACACGCCGGCCGATCCACAAACGCACTTTGCTCAATCCACAAGCATAATTCAAGATCAAAACATGACAACTCATGATAAATACACACACACAAATAGGGGTGAGTATTGGCAAGGATGTTGCAATATGATACATATCACAATACTTGGGTCACGGTACGATTTTATAACAATATTGCAATATCACGAGATATTCAACCCAGTTAATATCAAAATTAAACGTAGAGATGAAAAATCAAGTTGCTGTATATTTCATCAGAAGATATTGATCATTCAGAGGACAAATTGAGACAAAAATATTTGCGTCAAAACATCCTATTTATTATTATATCTACGGCGCCATCTACTGGAGGTGCAGAAGTGGCACAATTTTCAAGGTTTTTACGTAGGAACAGGAGCTGGTTTAACATGCCCAGGAGTTAGGCTGCTGCGCTGAGAAATGACAATGTCTCCAACAGTAGAAAACACACGTCCACGAAAATGTGAAAAATACAATTAAATGATTAAATATCAGAAAAAAAAATAATAATAAAAAAAATTGATTTAAAATCGGCACCCAAAAATCGCAACATACAGTATCGTGAAATCAATTTTTTTTCACATCCTTACACACAAATGATAACAAATGTGTAAAATGTGGATCTATTTGTCAATATCTTTGAGGCATATCTCTCCCCATACCAGTGAAACTGTACAAATATATATATATATATATGTTGG